>NC_092055.1:60189233-60346459 GCF_003086295.3 Arachis hypogaea | reverse complement strand
TTTTGTTATTGCCTATGCGTCTAAGACTTTAGACACTGCCCAGTCCAATTATACTACTACTGAGAAAGAGCTACTTGCTATTGTTTTCGCTCTGGATAAATTCCGAGCTTATTTACTTGGTACTAGAGTAGTAGTGTATTCAGACCATGCAGCTCTAAAGTATTATTAGCTAAAAAGGAATCCAAACCAAGACTTATACGTTGGATACTGCTGTTACAAGAATTTGATTTAGAAATAAAGGATATGAGTGGTAATCAAAATTTAGTAGCGGACCACTTGAGTCGCCTTGAACATATTAAGGATGATTCTACTCCTATAGATGATAATTTTCCTTTTGACAACCTGCAAGCAGTATCTGAGGTAGTCCCTTGGTATGCACCTGTTGCTAATTATTTAGTTAGCCCACATTTCCCCCACATTTCTCTAAACATCAAAGAGACAAGCTGAAAAGCGAGTCTAAATATTATGTGTGGGATGACCCATATTTATGGAGATGTGGCGCTGACCAGATAATTAGACGTTGTGTACCTCAATCAGAATTCCAGTCCATTTTAGAAGCCTGTCACTCATCTGAGAGTGGAGGACACTTTGGCCCTCAAAGAATAGCTAGAAAGATCTTAGACTGCGGATTCTGGTGGCCTACTCTTTTTAGAGATGCTGCTGAGTTTTGTAAATCTTGTCACCCATGCCAGAAATTTGGTAACATATCCAAGAGGGATGAGATGCCTCAACAATATATGCTTTTCTGTGAAATTTTTGATGTCTGGGGCATTGACTTCATGGGTCCATTTCCAAATTCTAGTGGATATTTTTATATATTGTTAGCTGTGGATTATGTTTCCAAATGGGTGGAAGCAATTCCTACCCGCACTGATGATGCTAACACTGTTGTTTCCTTTGTGAGAAATCATATTATATGCCGCTTTGGATCACCACGAGCGATCGTGAGCGATCAAGGCACCCATTTTTGTAACAGGAGACTAACAGGATTGATGAAGAAGCATGGGATAATCCATAAAGTTGCAACAGCTTACCATTCCCAAACTAATGGGCAAGCCGAGGTGTCAAACAGAGAAATTAAGCGTATCCTGCAGAAGATCGTAAAGCCTCATAGAAAAGACTAGAGCACCAGACTACAAGATGCACTGTGGGCATATAGAATAGCATACAAGACACCCATTGGGATGAGTCCCTTTCGCTTAGTTTATGGAAAAGCTTGCCATCTTCCAGTTGAAATCGAACATAGAGCCTTCTGGGCAGTTAAAGAGTGCAACATGGAAATTGAGAAGCCGAACTGAAAGAAGTTGCAACTACAGGAACTGGAGAACCTTCGCCTAGAAGCTTATGAGAACTCCAGAATATACAAGGAAAAGATGAAAGCTATGCATGATCAAAACATCAAGAAGAGAGAGTTCCAACCTGGAGATTTGTTCTCCTTTACAAATCTCGACTGAGGCTCATGCCCGGTAAGTTGAGATCAAAATGGAAGGTCCATACAGAATAGAGAAGACTGAACCGTACGGAGTCTATCACCTAAGCCATCCTTCAAGTTCTGAACTTATTAAGGTTAATGGACACCGCCTAAAGCTGTACCATGGTGAGAAGGTGCAGAAAATAAGGAGCTTGAGATCTTCCACTTGGAAGATCCCCACATAGCAGCAGATTGAGCTAGTGGAGCGTCCAACTTACGGACGTAAAGCAAAGTGCTTGGTGGGAGACAACCCACCGCGGTATGTTCGTTCCTTTTTCACTTTAGTTCTTATTAATAACTCTTCTCTTTATTAGTGCTTCCGTGCTCTTTCAATACATGTCTTTATATTTCTTTAAAAAAAAAAAATTTCGCCGCGCGACGCGATCGCACCAGCGACGCGTCTGCGTGGCAGGAGGAGTAAAGAAAAATAAAAATGAACAGAAAGTTACGCAGGAGGAGTGCTGGAGTCGTGCCAATGGCACAAATTACTCCACGCGACCGCGTCGCTGACGCGACCGCGTCACATGGAAATCATGGCCTCCCACGCGACCGCGTGCCCTGCATTTTCAACGTAAAAGGGTGCACAATGCTATATTGTGCGAGAGTGGTGCTGGATTGGTGCTGGAAGCACAATCCTTGTCACGCGACCGCGTCGCCGAGGCGGCCACGTCAATTATTTTCTGACGCACACTCACGCGATCGCATGACCCACGCGATTGCGTCACCCAATTTTGGCAATTAAAATGAATCGAACAGAGAGTTGTGCTGGAGCGAGGCTTCCCTCGCGCCAGCAGCACAACATAGGTCACGCGACCGCGGAACCGACGCGATCGCGTCCCTTCCTGACGTGCCCCCATGCGAACGCATGCCCCAGGCGGCCGCGTCGCATTCGCCGCACAGCTAAACCTCAATTGCCAAATTATCTTATCTTTCTTTCCTCCAAATCCTAATTTTTCTTTTCCCTCCTTCTTCCTTCTTTCTTCTTCCCCCTTCTCCTTTCTATCTCCCTCTCTCTCTCTCTCTCCTCCATTAACAATGTTTTACCTTCTTCTTCCTTCTTCTCTTTTCTATCATTCTTATTATATTATGTATATATTATTATTTTCTTTTTCTTTTTTTTCTTTTCGAACTTTTATTTTCTTTATTCTTCTTTTCCCTTTTTACATGGTGTTAGAAATTTTTTTTGAGTCATTATCCCTCACTATATGCTTGTGACTTGTTACAATTTATTTGACAATTATTATTATTATTTTTTGGGGATTGCTTGCATGTTCAATTTCATACTTTTTACATCTTGTTTAACATGCATGCTTATGTGTTTGTGAAAAAACCCATGTGGCATTATGCACTTCTCTATGTTCCTATACTATTCAATGCTTGCTTTTCACAACTTTTCCCTATTATTTTATTAATTGAATTCAATTTTCAATACAAACGTGATGGTTTGTTACAAAGTAATTCTTGGTCTATGCTACTCATGCCCTTTGCCAGCATGCCAATAAACACCTTGCATTTACTTGTCTTTTATGCACTAGCTATTTCCCATTGATGGCTTTTCATATGTACTCGAGAGCATGTGTTAATGTCATCTACATTTTACTGTGCATCATTCACCCTCTTTTCTGTTTCCTTCCTTGCTGTATCTCTCTTTGCATTTAATTTTCTTTCTCTTCCCTTCTTTCAGGATGGCCACCAAGAAAGGAAAGGAGAAAGCAACTTCTAGACCACCAGCAAGAAGAGGAACTAAAAGAGCATTAGTGGCAGAACCTTCTTCAACCGCAGTCAAGCCCTCAACAAAATGAGTCAAGAGGATAATAAAGGTTGACGAAAAGGAGAAAGCCTTTCCAGCAAAGGACGCTGCGCGATTTCCAATCGCTACTGTGAGCAGATGTTCCCCATCTTGGCATAAAGGAACTATAACAATGAATACCTTCTTATCCTCCCGTCCAATATTGTCACCTTTATTGAGCCGCAAATTGAGCGAAGACAATGGGGTTTCCTACGAAAATAGCCAAGGCAGGTCAATCTTTCTTGGGTAGTTGAGTTCTACTCCAACTTCTACATGCCGACCCTGCAGTCTGTTTATGTCCAGCAGAAGCAAGTCCCCATCACAGAAGAAGCCATTCAGCAAGTTCTGAGTCTTCCCCCTATTCCTGTAGGAATGGACGCTTTTCAAGAAGCCACCCTTCAGCGCTAGAGATACCAATTTGACTGGGACTCCGTTCTCGGAGTCATCGCTTTACCTGGCAGCCGTTGGATCTACGGATACCACTGTTCCCGCCCTAAGGGAATCTTGGCTTCTGCACTTACCTTGGAGGCTCGCGTATGGGCACAGATCATGTCCTATTACGTCTTTCCGAGCACTCATGAGTCCTCCTTCACTGCAGACATGGCTGTTCTACTATGGTGCATCCTTACAGACCAACCTTTGAATCTTTCAAGACACATCCGGAATGCTATGGAGCATGTACAAATCGCGGCAACCTACCTTTTCCTACCCTGGTCTCAGATCTTGTCTCAGCAGCCGGAGTCTCCTACAGAGCTGGGGACACCAAAGCCATGGTTCCACGGGATGATCAGTATGTCCCTGACGGGAAATACCTCAGACTTTCCACAGCCACTACAAGCCAGCCTACTGAGCCAGTTGAAGATATTCCTTCTTCAACACCACAAGCATCTACCACTGAGAAATTGCTCCAACAGTTACTTGAAAAGTTGGATCGACATGAACAGAAAGCTAAGATGAGAGAGCGCCGTAACAAGCGCCGATTCACATACCTCAAGGAGCTGATCATGGGCAAATTCAAGGACTCAGACACTCCGGACTCCACTTCTTTTACCAGCACCGGGAGCCATAATGGTCCCGACTGTGAAGATACTGCTACCAGCCCACCCTTGTTTCTGACAGATGGCACCGAGGACGGTGCAAAGCCTTAAGTGTGGGGAGGTCAGTCAGTACCTGACTTCCGGAGGTAAATTCTCTTCTCTGGCACCAATTATTAGGATATTTTAGTTAGATTTTTCTTTCTTTTATAGAATAGAATAAATTGCATAGGTTAGAATAGTTGCATGCATGTTCTACTTGATTGAAAAGACAATAAGTTTCTTTTAAAAATCTATCCTTGGAACAAAATTTCACTAATTTTTCAAAATTTTTATGATAAATCTGCTTGAGTTGTATTTGGAACATGATGTTTGAGCTAAAGAACACACAACCTGTGAAAGATTTGAGCCTTTATGTATGGTTACACTATTTAACCATAATCATTTTATTCTTGTATGTTTACTTCTCTATGATTGTAATCTATATTTTGTTTTATCTTATATATCCAGTATTTATTATATTTACATGCTTGCACATGATTGAGGCCATCATTTGTTTAAACTCACTTATCCAAATCAAGCCTACCCTTCTCAATTACCTTTGTTAACCACTTTGAGCCTTTAATTCCCATTTGTTCGATATTTTACCACATTACTAACCTTAAGCCGAAAAAATAATTATATATCCCAAATTGAATCTTTGATTAGCTTAAGATAGAATTGTATGTGCTAGTTAAGTATGGGAAATTACGGGAACAAAAGTTGTTGAGGGAATATGTCATGAAAATTTAAGGGGAATTTGGATACCTACTCATGTGAAAAATAAGAATGAAAAATCTATGTGCATTGATAAGCTCTATTTATTCAAAAAAAAAAAATTTAACAATAAATAAGGGGACAAAATTACCCCAATGTTAAATTCAGAATTCAAAGATCAATGCACATATGATAGAATTAAAATACAAAGTTGAAACATGAGTATGGGTTGAAAAAGGGATTTATGGATAGCTAAGCATGAATTTAAAAGTATATAGAATATATGTATATTAGGTGAGAGCTTAGGTTAATTAAAGATTCAATTTATAAAGCTCACTTAGCCATATGTATATCCTTACCTGCACCTTGGCCCCATTACAACCCTGAAAAGACCTCATGATGTTTGCATTGGTATATTAACTGTTGTTGATTGGTTAAGAGAAAAACAAAAGTTAGAAAACATGACTAGAAAAGAATTGAGTGATTACCCTATACACTAGAGATTAGAGCGTACATACATTATCAGTGAGGGTTCAATGCTTGAATTTTCATGTTTCCTGCTTTCATAAGCTATCTTCTTGCACTTTTATCGGTTTTATTGTATAATGATAGAATTAGTGGAATTTGATTTGTAACTGTTTTGAAGGGCTTATTTACTTTTGATCAAGTGGACAATAATCATATAGTTGCATTTATTTATATACGTAGGATTGTATTGCATTTCATGAGTTTCTGCATGTTCATACTTATTTCCTTGTCTCCTTCAATTTAGCATGAGGACATGCTAATGTTTAAGTGTGGGGAGGTTGATAAACCACTATTTTATGGTTTATATTGTGTTTAATTGTGTGGTTTTGTCATGATCCTTGCCCACTTATTCATCAATTTAGCATGCATTTAGATTTCCTTCCTAAATTCAGTACATGTTTGAAAATTGCTTCCTAGAGAATTTAATTATTTACTTTTAATTCTCCTTTATTCCATTCGATGCCGTGATCTGTATGTCAAGTGTTTCAGGCCTTATAGGGCATGAATGAGATGGAGATTGGAGAGGAAGCTAGCAAAAATGGAAGGAACACAAGAATTTGAGGAGATAACCAGCGAGAAGTGACGCGGTCGCATGGCTCACGCGACCGCGCGAAGGAGCACAAATCGTAGTGACGCGGCCGCATGGCTTGCGCAGCCGCGCGGATTGGAAAGCGCAAGCGACGCGGTAGTGTGGACGACGCGAACGCATGGAGAGGAAAAAGCGCAAGCGACGCGTCCGCATGGACGACGCGATCGGGTGACATATGCGATCTGCATAATCTGCAGAATTCGATGGGAGCGATTTTGGACCTTATTTCGGCCCAGTTTTCGGCCCGGAATAGCAGACTAGAGTAAGAGAATATGCAGAAACAAATGACACATTCATTCAGTAGTTTTAGATCTAGTTTTGCTCTCTCTTAGGTTTTTCTCTCTAGTTTTGAGAATTTTAATTTTCAATTGGTCTTAGCATTGGAACAGTGAGAAGAGTTATTTCCTCATCAAGACTTCATCATTCTAGTTTGTTCTCTTAACTTGGTTTTATTCTTCCATGTTCTTTGTTATGTTCAATTTTATCATTCAGATACTTTTATGATTAATTAATGCAAGGATTATTTCTCTTTAATTCAATTTCAATTCCAATAATCATGTCTTCTTTTAATTCCCTTTTATGTGCCATGGATTCTTTATTTACAATGCGTGAGTAGTCTCATTACTTGATAGGGAGTTGATTAAAAGGAATTTTTGAGTTGGAAGGATTGAAGGAGGATTTTATAGTTGGGTTAAATGTTGGATTGCTATCCTGTCACCAACGCCAATCCCTTCGAACTAAGTGGGTTGTAACTCGTGAATAGATCCGGCAGTCCAACTTGTTTGACTTTCCCTTACCTAGTAAAGGATAACCAAACAGAGTAACCGTTAATCATAAATCAATCTTAAAAATCACTCCATCAATGATAGAGATTCTAACTAATCAATTCCCAGTCAAGGCTTTTATTTATATTATTTAAAATTCCTCAATTTAAATTCCAATTTACTTAGCTCAACTTCTTAGAACATCTGATTAATAAAACAGCACACTTTTCTGCAACTCGTTGGGGGACGACCTGGGACTTAAAACTCCCAGTAATTTTAATTTAAACTCTCTGTGACATATTTCTAAATTGATAGGCAGATTTTAGGTGAGTTAAGAACTATACTTGCAACGTAACCATTTTAATAAATTTTTAATTCACCAGCTTCTGCTTCCCATCACTAGGACCTATGGACTAGGATTGATATAACTCACTTGACTTTCCTTTACTTGTTAGAGGATGACTTAGTGGGATTAACCCTTGCAATTATCATATTGTGGATAGTGATAAGGATAGAGATCCTTGACCACCAAACCTTACCAAGACCTTTTTGTCATTTGATTTCTTTTACAATTTACTTTTCTTGTTTCTCATCCAAAACCCCAAGATATACAACTCATAACCAACAACAAGAACACTACCGTGAAATTCCTTTGAGAGACGACCCGAGGTTTAAATACTTCAGTTATTAGGATTATTAGGGGTTTGTACTTGTGACAAACAAATTTTTGTATGAAAGGATTATTGTTGGTTTAAAAACTATACTTCGACGAGAATTCAATTGTGAAATTCTAAACCGTCAAAATTCCGTTCATCAAAATGGCGCCGTTGCCGGGGAATTACAATTGTGTGCCTTGTTATTAGTTATTGTATATATGTGAATATTGTGGATATTTTTGTCTTTTACTTGTTTGTTAGTTTTTGTTAGTTTAGGACTTAGTTAGTTTGTTTTTGATTTCACTATGAATTCTCACTTTCTTGGCTATGAGTTTGGGTCTAATTGTGTTGTAGGAAATGTGAACTTCAATGATCGCATGTATCAAGGATAGAGCTAACAAAGATGGGAGGAGCCTCAAGGGATTGATCACTCTTATTGGCAACAACCTCTGGATACGTATAGGTATAATCACCATCCTAATGCATGTCAATTCAATGGCTATGATGAATCTTTTAGTGACAACCAACAACCACCATCATATGCCTATGATTCTTATCCTCAACATGAACCTCAACCATACTCGCAAGCCTTTCTTCACCAAACACCTTCCTATGATCCATATCCATCATATGACCAATCACCCATACCATATCCTTGTGACCATTATGAGCAAGAACCTTTAGAACCACCACAACCATATCATGATTACTACCAAGAACCACCTTAATACACACCATCTCCATACCCTTACCAAGAAGAACCACCTTCCTACTATAAACCCTTTCTCCAAAATGATGAATCCTCCTATCCACCCCAAGCCCCAATAGATGATTCTCTCACTTTGCTACTTCAAGGACAAGCGGATATGCAAAGAAACACCTTAGAGTTTATGACTAACTTGACCAAGGTAGTACACACTTTAGCCTACCAATGCTTGAACACTCAAGGAGTTTCCGTAGACACATGTGAAGGATCACAAGAAGAGCAAAGAATAAAGAAGAGATTGGAAAATATAGTGAAGAAGGAGGAGTTGGGTTTTGTATTGGAAAAATTGGAGGAACTTACGATTACGGAAGAAAAGGAAGATGTGGTCGAATATTTAGGAGATGCGGAATTACCATGGGAATCTCAACAACCTCCGGAGTATATCGAAATTGAAGAATATGAAGAGGTTGATCAAGAGATGGATTCAATCATCAACGACTTTTTATCCAAAATTGAATCACCTCCCATTGGACAAGAACTTGAAGGCATTGAAGACAACTCCAAGGCAAGTGATATTGGCAAGCAAGAATAAATTAAAAGAAGTTGTCAAGAGGTGGAAACAACTAAGGAAGAGCCTAAAGAAGTAGACCTCTCATTGTCTAAGTGTAACAACCCTGATTTTCGAGTACGCGAGATCTTTTCTAAAGGCACGGATTCCTCCGAAAGATCAGTAAAGGGAACACCTCTTCTATATCAACAAGTATCTCGATCCTCATTGTCATTATGTAATCCTTCAGCTAGAACCTCTTTTGAGGCAAGCTCGATAACGCAATCATGAAGAACCAAGTTTTTGAACCGTACCGGTTAGGAGTTTTAATTTTGATTTTCGTAAGTAGCCTCAGTTTGACAAACCGGACTCGATTCATGAGAGAATAGAGATAATAGTATAATATTAGTATTATATTAGTATTAGAAGATGCTTGAATGATATTATAAGGTTACTTGGTCTGTTTTAGTTAAAAATAGGAAATCGGTTTAACTGGGTTCACAGTTTACTCGTGCAGCTTAGCACCAACACTCTCTGATGACTTTAGCAATGCTAAGGCCTCATTATACATGTTTTATTCTCATAATAAATATGTTACTAGTGTCATTTATGCTAGTAGCTCAGAAAATAATTTTTAGAGATGTTTTTACAAGTGTTCCGATACATCTAGTTTTAGTAGTTATACACCTGAGATATTTTAATATTATTTTAACCCACCTCCAAGCCAACCAATCACAACTCACCCTACACCCCCAAGACACTCCAAATCTGTCTCATTTCTTCATTTTGGCCGAAAATAACAAGAGAGAAAAGAGAGAAACTATCATGAACACTTAATCTTCAAAGCTTGATTTCTTCTGAACTAAAACTCAAATCAAAATTACGATTTCACCAAAATGATCCTCTCTTCTTCCTCTACATAACCATATAACATATCAAGGCTGGAAATAAGGTGAGATGGCTGTCTCCCTCCTTCTTCAAATCGGTTTTCAGGGAAACATGCTTAAATAAGTGTTTTCTTGATGTTCTTCCTTAGATCTCTTGCTTAGCTTGATTTGTGGGCCAAGGATCTTTGATTTCCTGCACATTTAAGGTGAGGATAACCTTCCTAAGATGATACTGAAGTTTTTTTAGTTGATGGTTTAGAGTTTTAAAGTTGTTCTTGATGTGGTTTAGGAAGAAAAAGTGCTTTAAGAACACTTCAAAGAGTGACCAGATTTGGAGCAGCAAATCAAGGTAGGGTTTGACGAATTTAATCTTGATTGATTGTGTTTGAGATGTGTGATTATGATATGGTTTGGTTATGCTTGAAATTGATTGCTTATATGAGTTATTCTTGGTGAAAGTTTGTTGAAATTTTGATGAAATTTGATTATATTTAAGCTATGAATGTTGTTCTTGAGGGCTGCTGGAAAAATGAACCCTAGAACTTAAATTGGGATTCAATTTGTGTTAAAATCATGTAGAAAATATGGGGTTTTAGTGGCTGCTAATTTAATTTGAATTATGGTAAAAATCGGTTGCTGAAAAGACTGAAAAACGGGTAAAAACAGAGAAAGAATATGAAGAATTTACAAAGAACACCTTTTTGATTCATAAAAGGGCAAGGAAGTAATTAATTTGGTGTTTGGGGGGTTATTTTATAATTTCTGAAAGTTAGGGTGGTTAAAGTAGAAATATTAAAAGTTTTGGGTGGTAAAAAGTGAATTTTAAAGGTTAAAAGTTAAAGTAGGGTAATTTTCAAAAATATATTAATAAAATAATAAATAATAATAAAATATTAAATAATAATATTTAATTAAAAATAATATTTTAATAAAAATAATAAAATAATACAAAAAAGGCAGTTTTCTGTAAAAGTTTTAGAAAGACAACTTTTAGTGCAGAATCTCATAATTACCTTCATAAAACACTTAGGGTGTGGTAATAACATGTTAGTGAGGTAAAGATAAAAGAAAGATAAAAAGTTGAAGAAAAGATATAAGTCAAAGAAAAAGTCTGTAAAGTTTTAATGACAGAAAAACAGACAGAGATTAGTGAACGAACTAGGGCAACATAGTTAGTTCTTGAGTTCCAACTAGGGTTAGGTATAATATGAAAAGTTAAACTGTTTCAGTATAGACTTAATGAACCTATACTTGGAACAGACTAAGTATTCATACCGAAATTTACATAAGCTTTAAATACATATGTTAAGCAGAGAAATCAAAGCAGAGTAAAGAAATACAGAGAACAGAGTAACCAGAGAAGAATAAAGGGATACAGAGAAAAGAGTAATCAGAGCAAAGTAAAAAGACAAAGAGAAAAGAGTAATGTGATAAAGAGAAATGGTTTGAGTTAAGATGTTGTAAAAGTAAAAGCTGTAGAGTTTGTATAACATGATTAAACAGAGAAAGAATGAGGTACTGCATAAGAATGTGAAAGTGATGATGAATAATGAGAATGTTAATGAATGATGAGAATGAGAATGATTATGTAAGAATCTGCTGCAAAGAGGCAGTCAGATAGATGGTGGTACGACCACTGAGAACGCTTTCCTGGGATACCTTGCTATAATGCTTTGCTGTAAGACAGAGGTTGCTTACAGAGGTATCGAGATGAGTGTGCTCCTGTAAGACAGAGGTTGCTTACAGTGAGTGTGTTGTTGCTCATGTAAGACAGAGGTTGCTTACAGTGAGTATGTTGTTGCTCCTGTAAGACAGAGGTTGCTTACAGTGAGTCTGTTTGGCGTATATCGGCTAATAAGTGCTGCTCTGCAAGACAAAGGTTGCTTGCAGTGGATACCCTGCAAGACAAATGTTGCTTGTAGTGGATATTGCCAACAGGAAAGCCTTATCCAAACAGAGGATGCTGGGTAACGTCGAGAGCGGGTATGTAACCGACAGATGAGCTCATTACCTGCACTAGGGCTAGACATGCATCATATTTGGTTGTGCATTTCCTCTGTTATGATTGTTGTTTGAATGTATGCCTTCTTTGTTTTCATTCTATTCTCTGTGTCTGTGTTTTGTTTTCTTGTATTCTTTTGTTTGTGTTTTGCTTTTTGTTTTCTTTATTTTCTCTATTTATCTGTTTCTTCTATCTACTGCTTCTCGGTATTCTACTATTTATCTACTAAACAACATGGAATTAATGAACGTAACTAATAACCCCGGCCCTACTAAGAACTCCCCAGTTCTTACCCCTTCTCTCTCCCTTCCCCCTTCAGATGGAAACATGAGTACCCTTCCGTAGTTTGCTGATGAATGTTCTACAAAGAGGATTCCGCTCTAGGTAGTCTTCTGAGTCTAGAGTGAACTCCGTTACCTGTTTATATGTATATACTGTGAGGCCAGCCAACGTCTGCACCCTGCTTATCTACAAACTTTAACCTAAGTCCTCCGTACGATGTTGCTGTTATGTGGCCACTCGATGAAGTACTTGAGAGACGCTCTTTGATGACATATGATCGTGCAGAGGATTAGTAGACGACCTTCCACTTTTTGATGACGATCCACCCGACTTGAGTTTTGAAGACCTAGAACGTACTTTCCCTTGCTTTAGTAGTTTAGAGGGACTAGGTGAGTATAGAGTCTAGGCTAGCCTGGGCGCCAGCTTAGGGACTTCTTGAACAGGTCAGGACCTGGGATGTTGTATGTATATATATATATATATATATAGTTATTATCTAGCTATGTCTAGGGGTGTTCTAACTAAAAGTCTATACTCTAATAAAGGTTGGATCATCGAATATTGTCAACTGCTTGTGATGTATTTATGTGTGGTTGTTTATAATTGTTTTATATATTATTAGTTGTGAATTGATTATGAATGATACTATTTGTTAATCCAAATGTTTTCAAAAAAAAGTACCTCGTAAAATAACTACGTTTTTAACAACGAATCAGGCTCATATAATAAATAATAGATAATAATTAGGTAGACAAGTTGGTAGCGCTCAGTTTCTAGTATGATCATGACGTACCAGAAATTGGGTCGTTACACTAAGTGTGGGGAGGTCCCCCTTCCTAAAGCACCATCCAACACAACATTCAAGTGGGTAAAATTCTTACCCTTAAGCTCCACTTTCTCACTTGAATATGGCTTGATTGAAACGGATGACCAACTTAGAGCTCTTTATGAAGTTAATAGTAAGAAGGAGTTGTGTAGTAGTTGGAAGTGTGGTATTAGGCTCATTAATGTCGAAGCTTCAAGACATAGGGACCATGATTGGATGAATGCAAATTTGTATGGGTCTAAGAAGAAGGTTTGTTGTGCTAAAGAGAATTCTATTTGTCAACCACCAGGATGGAAGAACCATGACAATCAACTTGAAGGCGGGTGCGAAAATAAGATATGGGCTCCCGGATCGAAGCATGGAGACCAACCTTGGGACCTCATACCTTGGGTTATCTTCACCCAAGCTTGGTGAAGATGGTGGGAATTTCTGTCAACCATTTAAGGAGCAAAGATCCTTGGAGATTCAAGGATGAGTACAAACACAAGCTACCATGACAAAGAGCTTCTCAAACGTCAAACTTAAGGACTTAAACTAAAAGTGCTAGGTGGGAGATACCCCACCATGGTAAACACTTTCCATTCTCTCTTATAGAATTTGTGAAATAAGTGATTTGAGTTGCCATTGTAGGTAGTTTTCTCTTTCATTGTATTCTTGTATTAATATTTGGTTGTTAGTTTCTTAGAGTGCAAGTTATGTTTGTTTGCATTTGAAAATTTTTGTTCATTTGTGAATTGTAGCTGGCTATGAGCTGTAGGTAGTGTTAGGGAGAGTTTATGTTGTTTTTAGCATTTCTGAAAAAAAAAAGGCAAGGACGCATACGCATGCTGTACGCGTACGCGTCGGTGAGTGGACGCACCACCATACACGACTCTAGTGAGTTGAGCAAACCTTGTGCAAACATTGGGCGTTGGGCACAAGAGAATACTCGCGTACGCGTACATCACGCGTACGCGTCGACGCGCAAATGAAGGAGGCGCGCGTACACGTACATGACTCGTACGCATCGATGCGTTAACATGGATCCCATACATATACCCGAGAGTTGTGCTAACTCTGGGTCAACACTATGCGTCTGGCCCATCTTTTAACCCACGCGGACGTGTACCATTGGTGCACGAAATTGTGATCATCAATAATGGTGCCAAAGACTTGGAGCTCTCAAACGTGAATCATACTTTGTCACAATTCCGCACAACTAACCAGCAAGTGCACTGGGTCGTCCAAGTAATAAACCTTACGTGAGTAAGGGTCGATCCCACGGAGACTGTCGGCTTGAAGCAAGCTATGGTCATCTTGTAAATCTCAGTCAGGCGGATTCAAATGGTGATGGAGTTTAAGGTAATGAAAATAAACATAAAATAAAGATAGAGATACTTATGTAATTCATTGGTGGATTTCAGATAAGCGTATGAAGATGCTTTGTTCCCCTTGAACCTCTGCTTTCCTATTTCCTTCTTCCAACCATTCATACTCCTTTCCATGGCATGCTTTATGTTGGGCATCACCATTGTCAATGGCTACATCCCATCCTCTCAGTGAAAATGGTCCTGATGCTCTGTCACAACATCGACTAATCAGCTGTCGGTTCTCGATCATGTCAGAATAGGATCCATTGATCCTTTTGCGTCTGTCACACGCCCCACAATCGCAAGTTTGAAGCTTGTCACAGTCATCCCTTCCCAGATCCTACTCAGAATACCACAGACAAGGTTTAGACGTTCCAGATCTCAGGAATGGCTGCCATTAATTCTAGCCTATACCACGAAGGTTCCAATCTTAGATTAGAAACCCAAGAGATACGCATTCAAGCTATTGCTAGTAGAACAGAGGTGGTTGTCAGGCACATGTTCATAGGTGAGAATGATGATGAGTGTCACGGATCATCACATTCATCAAGTTGAAGAACGAATGAATATCTTGAAGAAGAAATAGACTTGAGTTGAATAGAAAAACAATAGTACTTGTATTAATTCATGAAGAACAGTAGAGCTCCACACCTTAATCTATGGTGTGTAAAAACTCCACCGTTGAAAATACATAAGAACAAAAGGTCTAGGCATGGCCGAATGGCCAGCCTCCCAAAACGTGATCAAGAGATCAAAAGATGATCAAAAGATTCAAAGTATATCAAGTGTATCAAAATACAATAGCAAAAGGTCCTATTTATAAAGAACTAGTAGCCTAGGGTTTACAGAAATCAGTAATTAATGCAGAAATCTTCTTCCGGGCCCACTTGGTGTGTGCTTGGGCTGAGCATTGAAGCTTTCATGTGTAGAGACTTTTCTTGGAGTTAAACGCCAGCTTTTGTGCCAGTTTAGGCATTTAATTCCAGCTTTTGTGCCAGTTTTGGAGTTAAACGCTAGAATTCTTGAGCTGACTTGGAACGCCTGTTTGGGCCATCAAATATTGGGAAAAGTATAGACTATTATATATTGCTGGAAAGCTCAGGATGTCTACTTTCCAACGCAATTGAGAGCGCACCAATTGGGCTTTTGTAGCTCTAGAAAATCCACTTTGAGTGCAGGGAGGTTAGAATCCAACAGCATCTGCAGTCCTTTTTCAGCCTCTGAATCAGATTTTTGCTCAGGTCCCTCAATTTCAGCCAGAAAATACTTGAAATCACAGAAAAACACACAAACTCATAGTAAAGTCCAGTAATATGATTTTTAAATAAAAACTAATTAAAATATACTAAAAATATACTAAAAACAATGGCAAAAAGCGTATAAATTATCCGCTCATCAACCATACGCGTACGCGTCCATGCGCACACCCCCATCGATGCTTAGGCGCACTTGGCGCTTCCACGTCCATCTCATCTTTCGTCCACTGATGGCCACGGAATACCATCGATAAGGAATTTCACAATATTTTCGCGTTGCAAGTATAGCCCTCAACCGACAAATAATCCGCGAATCAAATTTCGAAGGAATTGGTTGTCACAAGTTCAACCCCAATAAAAATAACCAAAGTATTCAAACCTTAGGTCGACTCACAAGGAATGAGCAAACATGTACTTCAACATTGGTTAGAATTCCGGAGTTGCAAGTCATGAGCAAGAAATTAAACTAAGAATCCTAACAAGCAAGTAATGTTGAAGTGCAAGAAACTAATTCAAACAACTAAAGCAAGATGTGAGCAACTCCAAACTAATAGGATAACATCCAATATAATTCTACTCTAAGACTAACTAAATAGCTATGACCAGGACAAAGCAATTAGGATTTTTGGGGTTTTCAAATACGAATAATAAAGCAACTCTTGGCTAGACATGGGAATTGGGGTCACTATCCTTGTCTAATAACCATATTTTGACAATTATGAGGAACCAAACTCATTAAGTCTACTTCTATACTTGAAGTATGTTAAATGGTTTAGTCAACATCAACTCATAAGGTCCAACCTAGCTACTAATTGACTTAGTAGTAGGCTAGTGTCAATGGCTATCAAATTGACCACTAAGGGTTCCCAAATCATCAAATCCATTAGACCCAATGACTCAAGTTTACTCAATTCCCTTAGCCTAGGCCAAGAGTAAAGAGAACTACTCCATAATCAAAGGAAACATTTCATCAAACACATGGTAAGCATTACTAAAAGACATATTCAAATTGCAATTAAATTGAAATTAACAAGTACCCACTAACAATTATCAACATACAATCACTCAAACAACACAATTAACCATGAAAATCATCAATGTAACATTAACAATCCAAAATTCACAAGATTAATGAAATGGGTATAAAATGACAATTGACAAGAAAACATAAAACTAACACAAGATCTAAACAAAATTATGCTAAGGAATTCAAATTAAGCAATCAAAACTAGTAATTAACAAGATCCAATTCAGAATTCAACAAGGGAAGATCAAATCAAACTAGATCTAGAGAGGAACAAGGGTTTCTCTCTCTAGAATAACAAGAACCAAAAACTAGCTAAAAATTGTGTCTAAGTGTGAATGAATGATCCCCCCTTTCCCCCTAGCATCCTTGGGTCTTTTCCATGCAGAACCAGCTTAAATTTGGGCCTCTCCAGCCTCAGAAATCGCCAGGCACGATTTCCTTTAATGAGGTCACGTGCAACTTGTCCCGCGTACACGCCATGCGTGCGTGCGCGCCGATTGATTTTGTGATCCACGCGTGCGCGCCATGTACGCGTTCGCGCCGGTGTGGATTTCCCTAATCTGCGCGGATGCGCCGATCTTTGCGCGCCGCTTCCAGCTGTCCACATCCACGCGTGCGCGTGTGGTGCACGTGCGCGCCCATGCTGAAGTTTCCAAAAATCCAAATCTTCATGTTCCTTCCTCTTGTGCATGCTTTCTTTCTCTCTTCTAGGCCATTCCTGCCCTATAAATTCTGAAATCACTCAACAAACACGTCACGGTATCGAATGGTACTAAAAGATGATCAAAATATAGCAATTCTAAGGGAAAAGAAGCATCTTTTCCATCATGGAGCAATATTAGGAAGAGAACACAAAATCATGCAATTCTTGTGGATAAGTGTGAAAAATATTGACAAAACTCCCCAAATTCTACACAATATAAACCACAAAATTGGGGTTTATCATCCACCCACGCGGACGCATCTAGGATGCGCACGCATGGATTCAAAATCCCTAATACCCCATCCATGCGAGAACCCTCACCGTCCAGCGAGCCCATCGCCATCGCCAAGGCGCCGCAACCCCCTTTTTCTTCTTCTCTCCTCCCCTCACCTCTGCCCTCTCCTCCTCACTGTCTCACCGCTTCCTCTCTCGACCTCCACCCGGCACCGCCATGCACCTCCGTTACCACCAGAGAGCACTGCACCTCCACACACACCCTTTCTTCCCTTCTTTCCCTCTCTCAACCCTCTCTACCGTCCCTCTGCCCTTGTCCTGTATTTGCACGTCCGCTCTGTTCCGCTCCATCGCCACCACGAATCGCCAAGCCACCGTCTCTGGGCAGCACTGTCTTCAATTTTTTCCCTTTTCAGCTCTGTTTCTACCTCTACTCCAGGTTACCCATGTT
Source organism: Arachis hypogaea (assembly GCF_003086295.3). Classification (NCBI taxonomy): domain Eukaryota; kingdom Viridiplantae; phylum Streptophyta; class Magnoliopsida; order Fabales; family Fabaceae; genus Arachis; species Arachis hypogaea. The sequence goes on along the minus strand of NC_092055.1, from coordinate 60,328,602 downwards.
TTCATTCATGCTCTGTTTCAATTTTTTTTCCTTTGTTAGTTCTGTTCTATTAATTTTTTGTATGATTAACTCTGTTGTTAAGTTAGACAGATATACATGCTGTTAGGTAGCTAGGTTGTGGTTAGAAGATTATAGGCCTGATAATTGCTTCGTTCTTGATTATCCAACATGGCTGAATGTTCATTGGTTGCTTGCTGAGTATAGTTGGTATGATGCCCTGTGCAATCATCTTACTGCTATGCTGCTTTTACCTGCTGCTTTGCTGAACTCTAGTTGTGTGATTGAACTTGATGCTTCCTGAACATATGCAATCTCTACTCCTATCACGTTTGACGTATTTGTAGATTCATATGTGATTTCCATTACTTTCTATTAACTGGGAACATCTGAATTACTGCCCGAATGCTACCCAAAATTTTTGAAAACTACCTAGTATTAATTTGCAGCTATGAATGGATTTGGCATCTTTTGATCATTGAACCCATTTCAACCCGTGCCGAGTTTAGTTCATATGCTAAATTGGCCAGCATTTCCTTTTTCATTTCCGTTCCCCTATGTGTGTATTGTTGATTGACAAGACCAAGGAACTATTTGACGGATTGCTGTGTCAAATAGAACCTTGGTTAGCTACGTCAACATGAACCTTGTTATGTTTTCCCGAGTACCGGTTTCAATCGAATGCTATCTGGATTCTGTGATTTTATCATTTGATTTAAACTTGTTTTCTTTTTATTAAGGTTCATTCTTTTGCAATAATTGGTGCATTCCACTAGTGTGATTTTCTTTGAAATTGTTTGCAACTTGCATTTGGTTACACTAGTGCATGTTACAATCTTTCAACGCCAATTATTGCAAACTTAGTGACCATGACATTTTGATTACTTGCTTTCCATTATATGCTTTATGTAAATTCATATTTCATCATCAATGACTGCATCATCCTCATGAATGTGAGTGTGCTTGTTATCATTACTTTGTGCATTTATCTTGATTATGCCAAGAAACTGTCATACCACTAATCTTTGAACCGGTTTTCTAACTCTAACTTGCTTAACATACTGACCTTTCTTTTTACTTTCAAACTAACCCTTTCATCATTCTTTTGGGTATGACGCTTATTGAGCTTAATAAACAAGCATTGTGCTAGTATACCTTGAATTCTTGGTTTATGGCTTTGATTTGAGTCTTGATTCTTATTTCTTGCATCCCAAGAATTCTTTTCTTTGTGACCCACTTCATGAATATGTCAATCCTCTTATTTTTCTGAATATGTCATCCTTTCTTTCTATTATTCTACTTGGCTTAATTGTTTATATCCTGTATATCTATTTTTCAGGATGGCCGACAGAGGAAAAGCCAAGGTTACTTCAAGAAAGAGGAAGAAACCTCAAGCCTCTACTCTTTCTCCTTTCTATGACTATGCCAAGAACCCTCTTAATGAAAAAGACAAAGAAGACCAGCAACTGCCACCCACTGATGCGTATAGGTTCCCTAACCTATACTGCGAGCTCCATTTCCCGACATACCAGAAGAAAAATCTGAATATAGAGAAGAAACTGGCTGTTTCCACTAACTTGAGGTGATCCATTGAGACACGTATTTTGGGTATGGGCCTAGGTTTTATTGATAGGGAGCTAGGCAGAGTGAACTCATCATGGGTCAAAGAGTTTTACTGTAGCTTCTTCAGACATACCCTTGATTTAGTCCACCTGCGAGGCGGTCAGATATTGGTTACTGAGGCTGCTATTGAGGATAGACTCCACTTTTTGCCTAAGACTGGTGACACAGATGGTTATGAGCAAGCGGAAGTGGCAATACATTGTATGACTTTTGATTATGATGCTTTGAGGAGTGTCATTGCTATCCCAGATGCCCATTGGGTGATGGATTCTGATAATAAGAAACCCAAGGGGATGCATTTTGTTCATCTGAGTAGGGAGGCTAGGACGTGGCAGTAGATCTTTGCCCATTATGTCATGCCGACCACCCACTTTACTAAGATTTCGGTGGACATGCTCGTGCTGATCGGATGTATTATGGAGGGGAAGGAGGTATACTTTCCCTGGTTGATCAGGAGATTCATTTGGTGAGCACATGTCCGTGGTATACCCCTATTTCCGACCTTGTCACTGAGATGATTGAGCTGGCCGGTGTCCTATGGGAAGCGGATGATGAGACGCCACCCCCAGTCCACGGAAAGGAGGAAGTGATTCCGTGGGGGACATGGGTGGTCTAGAGCCAGAGCACCAGCAGCCGGACCTTCTTCTTCATCGGCCGCAACAGGCCCATCAGCACCAATAGCACCGATAGCACCACTACCACCAGCACCCCAGCCGACATATCTCTTAGTACAGCATCTGTTCCGCTTCATGGAGCGTAGTGAGCACCGCATTATGCGACGTTTGGATAGAGTGGATCAGATGTTTGTATCACTGGGTGTTGAGTTGCCCCCTATTGCCGACCATTCTTCATCTGAGGAGGAGCATGATGAGGAGCATGAGGCGGAGCCGACTCAGCCAGAGGCACCCCAACAGACACAGGCTACCCCGGAGGCACAGTAGCTCCGTGAGGAGCCACAGCCTGAGACCATCCAAATGCGACAGTTGACCCTCACCATGAGCCTGAGCAGTAGCATCGAGGACGATGTTTTATTCTAAGTGTGGGGAGGTCACCGTCGTCGTCGTCGGTCGAGTTGCTCTTTTGGATGATAAGTTCGTACATTTGTATTTCCTTTTGTGCCACTTTTAGTACCTTGCACCTTATTTTTACTACTTTTTGGATTATTGTATATATTTGTTATTTTGAGATACTTTTATTTTAGGTTGTTGCATTTTGCACCTTGCATTCTTGATATTTTATATTTTAGTTGGATTTTGCTTTATGTAGTTGTTTTGGTCCTTTTGGATTGTGATTAGAAAAATATTTCAGATTGTTGAAACCTAAGCTTACCCTTTTTACATAAGGAAATTGTTTTGATTGAAAAAAGAAGGGATAAAGTAAGGAATTTAAAATTTCTAAATCACAAAATTGCATTTAGGATAAGCTTAGTCAAAAAACAATGAAATTTTCCAAAGAACATATCTATAGGGCACCACCCCAATTGATTGAAAATTTTTGTGGAACTTGCTTGAATTATATATTTTGTGAAGCATGTTTTTGAGCTAAGAACACAAGCATGTGAGATTTGAGCCTAATGATGTGGTTACATCTTATAACCACCTATTTTCCAATCTTGTGTGCAATTGTTCTCTTTCTATCATTGTGATCCTTGATTTGTTTAATTCTTTATGTCCATTATTCCTTGTATTCATGCATTTATATGATTGAGGCCATTGTTTCACAAAGCTCACTTACCCAAATAGCCTACCTTTTATCTTCTATTGTTAGCCAATTTTTGAGCTTATGCTTAACCCAATTGTTCTTTATTTTAGCACATTACAAGCCTAAAGCGAAAAATAATAAAAGTCCTTGTTTGGATCTTTGATTTGCTTAGGCTAGTGAGAGTGTTTATTATTCAAGTTTGATGAGATTTGGGAACATTGGTGGGGATAAAAGGGTACTTTGTATTTATATTTGGGAATTGGGTACATGCTCATGTATTAATGAAATGTTAGACCCTATGCATTGATATTCTTGTATATAGTAGAAAAAAAGAAAAGAAAAAAAATGAAAAAATGAGAAAAACAAAAGAAAAAACAAAAGAAAAAGAAAAAGAAAATGTAGAAAGAAAAGAAAAAAAAAAGAGAAGAAATAGAAAAAGAAAAGAAGAAAAGAAAGAAATAAAAGGGGGACAAAATGTCCCAAAGTAAAGTTCAATAAGAATCAATGCATAAGTGTTATAAAATAAAAAGAAAATGCATGAGTGTGTAAAAAATGAAGAATGGGTAGTTAGGTTAGAACTTAATTGTATAGGTTGTTACATAGCTTAGATGGGAAAGTCTAGGTTAATCAAAGATTCAAATTCTAGTTCACTTAACTATATATGACCATACCTTGACCCTAGCCCCATTACAACCTTTGAGAAAGTCCTCATGATAATTGTATGCATGCATTGAGTAATTGTTGATTGTTAGATGAAGAACAAATCTTGGAAAGCATGAAATAGAGGAGAATTGAGTGAATCAACCCCTAAACACTGAGTGACTAGAGCAGATACACATCCGGTGAGGGTTCGATTGCTCAACTACATGTTTTCACCATGATCATTCTTCTTCATGCAAGTTTGTAAATCTTTTTGATAATTCAATACAATTGTGGGTTGGGTTAGATTTAGTTCCTATTGCTTTAGCCCTTATGCTTACATATGTTCTCTGGGGAGTTAATTTATTTTGACCAAGCATTCGCATTCATAATCGGTAGTTGCATTTAGATAGTGTGTAGATTGTTTTGTTGCATTGAATAAATGTCATACCCCTTACTTCATTCTTGGTATAGCATGAGGACATGCTATGATTTAAGTGTGGGGAGGTTGATAAATCCGTTTTTAGGGTTTTTCTTGTGTTGAATTTAGAGCATTTTATCAACTTTTTCTCACATTTATTCAATGAATTAGCATGATTTTGTGATTCTCTCTTAATTTGTGCATAAATGTGAAGAGATGCTTTTAGACCTTTAATTTGATGATTTTAACTCACTTTTAATTCCACTAGATGCCTTGATTTGTTTGTTAAGTGATTTCAGGTTGAAAAGGCTAGGAATGGATCGAAGGAGTGAAGAGAAAAGCATGCAAAGTGGAGAACACATGAAAAAAAGCCAAAGATTTGGATGCGCTCATGGATGCGCACGCGCAGTGTACGCACACGCGTGGATGGCAAAACTTCAAGGGATGCGCACGCGTGCTGTACGCGTACGCGTCGGTGCCGGCACGTGATTTTATAGAGAAATTGTGCCCAGCAAATTCTGAGAAGCTGTGGGGCCCAATCTAAACCAACTTTGGTGCCAAAAACACCAAAGATTGAAGGGAAGAGGCATGAATTCATCTTTTGCTCATTCATTCATTAGTTCTAATTTTAGAAGTAGTTTTAGAGAGAGAAGCTCTCACTTCTCTCTAGGATTAGGATTAGGTTTAGGATAATAAGCTTAGATTTAGGTTTTAATTCATGCTTTAGCTACTTCTACCTCTCAATTCTTTGATTGTTACATCCTGTTCTTCTCTTCTTTTGTTGTAATTTCTTTTATGTTGTTTCTATACCTTGTTGTAGATCTACTCTTGTCGCTTCTATTTTCTTTTAATGCGATTTGAGGTAATTCATATCAATAATGTTCTCTTTGATTGTTGTTGTTAATTCTTTGCAATAAGAGTTTTTAGATTTCATTCTTGTTGTCAATTTACTATGCTTTCCTTTTATACCTTCCAAGTGTTTGTCAAAATGCTTGAAAGGATGTTAGAGTAGAATTTTATGTTCTTGGCTTGGGAAGGTAACTTAGGAATTCTTGAGTTACTAATGTCCAAGTGATTGATAGTTGGTAGCCATTGACTCTAGCTCTCATTAGTTCAATTGGTGAATAGCTAGGACCCATGGACTAGGATTGATATAACTCACTTGACTTTCCTTTACTTGTTAGAGGATGACTTAGTGGGATTAACCCTTGCAATTATCATATTGTGGTAAGTGATAAAGATAGAGATCATTGACCACCAAACCTTCCCAAGGCCTTTTTGTTATTTAATTTCTTTTACAATTTACTTTTCTTATTTCTCATCCAAAACCCCAAAATATACAACTCATAACCAACAACAAGAATACTACCCTGCAATTCCTTTGAGAGACGACCCGAGGTTTAAATACTTTAGTTATTAGGATTAGAGTAACGTATCATTTTTGTCCCCAACGTTTGGGGTAAATTCTATTTGTGTCCCTTACGTTTAAATCATCCTATTTGTATCCCTAACGTTTGTAAAAGTGATTCAATTTTATCCTGCCGTCAATTACACATCATGAGCGCTTTAGTTTGAGTTTTAAAAATCTCTTCTTGAAGTTAGAATACAAATGTTTGGGATGGAATCAATGATCTACTCCAAAAAATAGCTCATCAAATGTTGAAACTAATTCCTACAACATTTACATAATTCACTTTTCTAGGGATATAATTGAATTTAAACACAAATAGTGGGTATAACATTAAAATCGAACACATCCAAGTGAGACCTAATTGAGAATGAATACATCCAAGTGAGAATAATTGAAAAATATAATCTGATTTGTTAGTATAATTGATAGTAGGATAACATTGAATCACTTTTATAAATATTAAGGATACAAATAGGACGATTTAAACGTTAGGGACACAAATAGGATTTACCCCAAACGTTGAGGACAAAAATGATACTTTACTCTTAGGATTATTAGGGGTTTGTACTTGTAACAAACAAATTTTTGTATGAAAGGATTATTGTTGGTTTAGAAACTATACTTCGACGAGAATTCAATTGTGAAATTCTAAACCATCAAAATTCCGTTCATCACACGCCAATCCCATCATACACCATGGGCGTGCCACTTGAACTTGTGGGCGTGGCACGCCAGTTCACTAATCCAGAAGGGGACACACACTGGGCGTGCCACTTGGTATCGAAGGCATGGCACGCCAACTCTAACCCAACACTTGGGCGTGCCACTTGAGTACCTAGGCGTGGCACGCCAGGCTTGAAGGAGTCACACCAATATGGGCATGCCACCTGAACACCAAGGCGTGGCACGCCGGTACAAGTTTCCAGAGGAGGAGGTGAAGGTCCAAACACTTGAGCGTGTCACTTGGTATCGAAGGCGTGGCACGCTAGCTATCATCCTTGATTTGGCGTGCCACTTGAGTCTCAGGCGTTGCACGCCACCTATAATCCTTGATTTGGGCGTGCCACTTGATATCGAAGGCGTGGCACACCAGCTTCAGTAAACAAAGAATAAGAAGACTGGGCATGCCACTTGAGCTTCAAGGCATGGCACGCCAAGACCAGAAGACCATGGGTGTGCCACTTGAATGCTAGGCGTGGCACGTCAATCACTGGAACAAGGAACCATGCATACAATACGTTGGCGTGGCACGCCAGTGATATTTTCCAGAAGGGAAGATGAAGTACACACAATGGGCGTGGCACGCTAGACCCTAGGCATTCCACGCGAGTTCAAATTTCTAGAGAGTAAGATGAAGTACACACAATGGGCGTGGCACGCCAAACCCTAGGCGTGCCACGCAGGTTCAAATTTCTAGAGAAGAGAAGCAAGAAGAAAAAAACCTGGGCGTGCCACTTGGGCTCGAAGGCGTGGCATGCTAGGCTAACCAAATGATTAAGAAGACCCTAGGCATGCCACTTGGGTTCGAAGGCGTGGCACGCCAGGGAGGTTCATGCAAGGGGCGTGCCACTTGAGGAGCTGGGCGTGGCGCGCCAAGCCAAACTTAGTGGCTAGGCGTGGCACGCCACTCAAACGCTAGCCACACGCCAAGCTAAAGGGTCACGTTTTATGAGGTTTCCTTTTCCCTCCAGCTGTAATTTTCTTTTCTCTTTTGTATTTTCTTAATTATAAATAACCCCTAGAAGTATTGAAAAGAGGGTTGGGAAGTTAGCTTTTGGATTGCAAGTTTCAGTTTTAGTTTTACACTTCACTTCGTCTCTTCCATCTCTTGTACTTTTCTTTAAGATATGAGTAGCTAAACTCCCTCTCATTGGGAGAGGGAGCTCTGTTGTACTTGATGGATTAATGATAGTGAATTTCTTATTCTCTTCATCTTCTCTTTGATTTGCTAGAAGGAATTTCGTTCTTCATGCTATTGTTCAATCATCTTGGGAAAGAGGTTGAATATAAAATGGCTTTCATGAAAACCTTGAAAAAGGAAACATGAAATCATGCTTGAAATCCCTTCTCACAATTGAGTAGATCTGGATTTTGGGATTGGATATAGTGACATATAATCCACCTACTATTTGGATCTATGAGAATGTGTGGTTTAATCAGGGACCAAGCACAACTCTCTTCATGAGCAATTAGACTAAGGAATTGGTTGATTATCAAGATTTGAGAGATTGAATCACCAAGGGATTGGGGTTCAATCAATCATGATTGCCAAGAGGTTAATGAGTTGCATGATTGAAGATGGGATCAGCTGGATTTAATCCAAAGAGAGCAATATCTCCTAATCCCAATGAATTTCCCCTATTCTTATCTTCCATATTCTTTATAGCTTTCCTTACATTCTGTTATTCCCCATTCCCATTTATAATTCAGTCATTTACATAACATCACTTTACATTCTTGCCATTTACTTTTTTACACTTTACTACTTCTCTTTACTTTTGAGTTATTTACATTTCTGTTTATTTAGAATTCTGCAATCACGATCTATATTGTTCAGCTTGACTAATTCACCCATTGATTAAAATTGCTCAAATCTACCAATCTCTGTGGATTCGACCCCACTCCTAGTGGGTTATTACTTGACGCTATTTTTTGTGTGCTTGCCAAAAGAACTGATTCATTATTTCATATGGGGAGTGAATATCGGTCATCAAGTTTTTTGGCACCGTTACCAGGGATTGGTTTGAATTTGACAATGATTAAATTGATAGGTAGCTAGATTAAGCAATTTTAGTTACCCTGCTAATTCTTTTAATTTCAGTTCCTTATTTTCTTTTTCTTCATTTGATTATTTCAGCTGGTCATTGTCTATATTTTCATTTTTTTTACTACTCCATTAACTGTTTGACTAATTGCATCAACCAAACTAACCATAAGTCTTAATGATGAGTCCATATTTTACAATATATTTCGGTTTGATTTGAGTGGATTTCATCACATAAACCCACATTTATTCATCTAAATAGCAAGCTTTTGAGATTTCTCCCTAAATTGTGCTTGAAAGTGAAAACATGCTCTTTTGTGCTTAATTTAGTCAATTTTAATTTACTTTAGTCCCATTTGTGCCCTGATGTATTTGTTAAGTGATTTCGGGTTTTCAAGGCAAATTTGGGTTGAAAAAGTGCAGAAAGAGCATAAAAAAGGGGAGAAATCATGAAGAAAATGAGATTTGGAAGCTGCTGCAAGGATGCGTACGCACCAAACTTCGTGCATACGCACGGATGCATGCACGTGAGCTCATTAATGCAAATGGCTGGGGCGAATTTTGGGCCTCCAAAACCCAGTCCAACTCATTTTCTGAAACTATTTAAGGCCAAAGTGAAGAGGAATGAGGGGAGGCAATTAGGTTTAGTTTTTATTATGTTTTCACTTAGTTTCTAGAGAGAGAAGCTCCCCCCTCTCTCTAGAATTAGGGTTTTTAGCTTAGTTTTCTTTTAATTTTAGCACTTTAATTCTTGCTTTAGTGTAGTTTCATTTATGTTTCTATGCTTTATTGTCTTTATCTTCTTCATCTCTTTTGTTCTTTTTTCTTTTATGGCAATTTTCATGTTATGAACACTTTTGTTATTTTAATTCCAATTAATGCAAATTTATGTTTCCATGTCATTTATTACTTTCTCTAGTTGTTATTGTTACTTTCTTACTTTGGTAGTTTTAGAATTTATTTCATTGTAATTTAATATTATTTTATTCTCATGCACACCAAGTGTTTGATAAAATGGTTGGCTTAGTTTTAACTTAGTTTTTCCTACACTCTTGGCTTGAAATTGTTGACTTTGGTGTTCCTTGAGTCATTGATGTCCATTCTTGTTTGATACATTAGGGTAGTTAGTTGATTTGGTTTTCCTTGACTCTATGTGACCCCTTAGTGTTGACATAGGACTTAGGGATTGAAATTAACTATGCCTATTTGACTTATCTTCGATGTAAGGTTGACTAAGTAGGATTAACTCTTCATAATCATCATATGTTTGTGGTCAATGGCTAGGATAGGTAACGTTAGCTCTCAATTACTTGCCAAGATGTTTTCTTGCATTTGAAGTTACTTTTCCTTCCGTTTAATTGCTTTGACTTTTATTGCTTTGATGTTTAATTTCTTGCATGTTTAGTTTTCACACTCCTGGTTGAGAAATTGGGGGTTTGGGTGGAATTGAATTATAGATGTCCATTCCGCATTGTGTGAGAATAGTTAATTGGTTTGGTTTCCATTGACGCTAGTCTTTCACTAAGTAATTAGTGAGTTGACTGATGCCAGGGCATTTTGGCCAGTTTTATTGACCTTTTCTCTACTGTTTTAGGGTAGTTTCATGCATTTTCTTAGTAAATAAGCATGTTTTGGGTAGATATATACTTACACCTTGATTCAAGCAAACATTGTAAACTTTGCATGATTTCATGAGAGTTTTCCATGAATTGAATGATAAAATGGATGATGCATGATCTCATGATTAAGAACCAAGTTTTGATGCACTTTATTTGCTTGATTTCCGGACAAAGGAAGCAAGGAAGAGCCACGTTAGTAGCCACGTTAGTTTAATTAACGTGACCACTAACGTGGAATGGGAGTAAGTTTGCAGCGTTAATGGAAAAAGTGATCACCAATAACGCATTCGAAAGCCATCATAGCCCACGTTAGTTGCCACGTTAATTACATTAACGTGGAAGCTAACGTGGAGGAAAATGGGAGCTCCAACATTAGTGGTAAAAGTGAATACCACTAACGTTCCAAAAAGGGCACAATTGCCCACGTTAAGAGTCACGTTAATTACATTAACATGAACTCTAACGTGGGAGGAGCAAGGAATCACCAACGTTAGTGACACTCACCTTTGTCACTAACGTTGGACTAAGCCAATATTTCCCACGTTAATGGTCACGTTAAGAACACTAACGTGAAGGGTAACGAGGAGCAAGGAATGATAGGCCAACGTTAGTGACACTCACCTTTGTCACTAACGTGGGACGAAGGGGCGTTTGAAGCGTTAGTGACAAAGGTAAGTGTCACTAACGCTCTCAAAGCTTGGGTATACCCACGTTAAGGGCCACGTTAGTTACACTAACGTGGATCACTAACGTAGGGAAAAGAAGCTATGTTGTAATTTGATGGATCAATAATAGTTTTCATTATTCTTCTTCTTTCTTTTCTCTTGATTTTACTAGAAAGCTTTCAATCATCGTCCAATTGGGTAGTTGTCTTGGAAAAGAAGCTATTCATACTTAGATCTCTTCGGAACCTTGGAAGAGGAATGAAGAGATCATGCTAGAAATGCTTTCTCATGTTGGACCAAACTGGGGTTTGGATCGATATAGTGACATATAATCCTACCAACACTTTGATTTGGGAATACATGTAGTATAATCAGTGACCATACTTCATCACTTCTCATGAACAATTAAATCAAGGAATTGGGCAATTGTTCAAGCTTAGAGTGATTGGGTTGCCATGGAATTGGAATCCAATCACTTAAGATTGCCAAGGAGATCAATGAATGCATTGATTGAGGAAGAGATGAGAATGAACTTGATATGGAGAATGCAACATCTCCTAAGCCCAATGAATCCCCTATTTCTGATCTTACCCATTCTCTTTATTTTCTGCCATTTACTTTTATGCTCATCTTCCCAATTCCACATTTAAGATTCTGAAATTTACTTTCCGCTATTTACATTATGCCCTTTATTTCCAGCATTTACATTTTCTGTTATTTACTTTCCCGCCATTTAATTTTCTGGAATTCCTCAAATCTATTTCTGCTTAGCTCAACTAAAACATTCCTCTAATTAAAGTTGCTTGACCAATCAATCCCTGTGGGATTCGACCTCACTCTATTGTGAGTTTTTACTTGACGACAATTCGGTATACTTGCCAAAGGGAATTTTGTTGAGAGACAAGTTTCCGTGCATCAAGTTTATGGCGCCATTGCCGGGGATTGATTTTGTATCGACAATGATTAAGTTGGAGGATAACTAGATTGAGCATTTTTTCTTTTGTTTTGTTTTTATTCCATTTGAGTGATTTATTTTCAGTTTCAGTTATTTTCTTTCCTTTATCCCTTACCCATTGATGGTATTTTTGTGGAAAAACGAATTTTCCAAAACACCTAAAACTTACCGGCAAGTGTACCGGGTCGTATCAAGTAGTAAAACTCACTTAGAGTGAGGTCGATCCCACAGGGATTGATGGATCAAGCAACTTTAGTGGGTGATTAGTTTAGTCAAGCTAACATTAAGTGATTTGAGTGACAATTGAAGAAGCAGAAAGTAAATGACAAGAAATTATAAATTGCAGAAAGTAAATTGGATAGAAACTTAAAGAGCAAGAAATGTAAATTGCAAGAATCTTAAATGACAAGAAATGTAAATTGCATGAAATATAAAGGGGAGTGGGTGCTGGAAATTAAAATTCAACAGGAAAGTGTAAATAGCAATCAAACAGAGAAGTAAAAGATGCAAAATCATGCAACAGATCTAAACAGAAAAGGGAAATGCCTTGAAGAATTTTAAAGATAGAAAAGCAGTGCTTAATTTGTAGCAATTTAAAAGTGGTTCAAGATCTCAGGAGTGGAAGAGACTAGAAAACAAGCCTAGATCTCAAATCCTTCCTTGATCCAACAAGAACAATTGCAAAATGAAAATGGAAGAGTAGATTGCAGAAAAAGAACAAGAGAAGTTGCAGATGGAGAATGAAAACAGAATTCCTTCCAATCTCAATCCAAAATTTCAAAACAGAGAAGAAAACTAAGAAAGAAAGCAAAATGAAAACTAGAGAGTGCACAACTCCCTATTGGAGCTAGCCTCTTTTCTAATCCAGCTTATTTTGTGCTCTTTTTGCTTCTTTTTCTTCTTATTTCCTACAAAGTTTATCAAATCAAAAGATCAAAGAAATATACCATTTAAGCACCAAAGAATGCAATATTTAAGCACTAATTATAAATTTCTTGTATGAAAAAGCATAGAAAAACATGACATGGTGACATGTCATCACAACACCAAACTTAAACCTTGCTAGTCCCCAAGCAAGAAAAGAATCATGCAATTAAGATTGACAATCCAAGGTAATAAGAATAGCAACTCAATGTTTATGGTAGGCTAGTTTTCTAAGCATGCTATAATCACAAAAGAGATGTAAATGATTGATGCTTCTATCTAGTTCATTTTATGAAATCTTTCTCTTATATTTTCTTCCTTGAAACAAGCTTTTGATTTTCTTATTAGCTTCTCCTTTTGGGTGCTTTGCCCCATGAGTTGGTAACAAAGCTATGATTCTAAATGTTTTGTTTTCAAGTATTACCACTTGATACATAAGCACCACAAGCATTTGATTTAGAGGACTTCATTAAGCTTATTTTTCTTTTCTTTTCTTGACTCTCTAATCATTGATGCTCAGAACCTTGAGCTTTGAGGGAGTGCTTTTGCACTTGAGCCTAGCCTTGACTTCTAAGTGTTTTGTTTTCAAGCATTTGGCTTGATACATAAACACCACAAGTACTTATCAAATAAATTGCCATTGGTACTCAGAGCCTTCAGCTTTCTCATTCTTTCCCTTTTTCTTTTTTTTTTTGCCTTAATTTGTATTTGCTTCTTCAAGGTTTTTATGATTTTCAAAAGATTTCACAAAATGTACTAGATAAAAACTTCAATTAAATAAAATCCAATGCAATTGAGCAACAATTAATCATACTAACTTTCCAAAACTTATATGCACATGCTAAACTCTTCTTTAATTCCTTGTTTGTTTATGATCATGATACTTTACTGCTTTAAGCTTTACAAAACTCAAGTTGGTAGTCATAATGGCATGGAAACATATTACAAATCAATATTCAATCTATGCTTATTCATACCACACATGCATACAGAGAATATAAAGACAATCATGCATTTTAAGTGCCGAAAACAAATGAAAAGAAAAGGAACTCTACAACCTTGTAGTTCATCTTCATTATTGTTGTCCTTTTTCCTCTATTCTTCCTCTTTCCCTTGCCAAACTCAGAATGCTTGCTCATCCTCAAGCAACAATTAGAACAATGGCTATGGGGCTAAGATGGATCATGAATATCTTATTCAATGAAATGTTAGTAGCACATGTGTTTTAAGCAAGGAAAATTAAAGATAATAATCAAGGCACAAGAGACAGAGACATTGTGATTGCAAACTTAAGAAGGTGAGCATAATACTTTGCATAAAGAATAAGTGGCACACCAAACTTAGTGTGACACTTTCACTTGGAATTGATGCAAGTATCTTGTAAGGATTAGAACCAAATTTTGTTGCATAGCAACACCAAACTTAGAATGCAACCACATGTCAATTTATTTGAAATAAAACCAAACGAAAGAAACTGTTATATGTTAAATACAATCACCAAGCCAAGAATATATCATGAATAAAGCTCTCTTGGTAGTGTATTAACAAACACAGTAAATAAAAGAAAGCATTTAAAACAAGGGAATGACTAAAAACAAAGAGAAAACTAAAATTGTCTAACTAAAAGAAAAATAATAGTGCAAAGAACATTATGATTATGCAAACAAGTGGTGTTGCTGAATGATTTGCATAGAAAAATAAGTGGCACACCAAACTTAGAATGTAACCATATGCCATTTTATTGAATTTAAACAAAATAAAGAAAGAGAACAAAGTATAGAAGAGAAACGTTACCTACTGTTGGCATGTTGTTCTTTACTTTCTTCCTCTTCTTCCAGTTTGTTAAGAGGAATGACCTCAAGGGAGGAGAAGATTCAGCTATTGTCCCCTGTCTTGGTCTCTCCTCAGCAAGCTTTCTTTTGTTAATGGCTTGATTGAGCTTGCTTGCTGGATTAGGGGGAGGATTACTTGTAGTTGACCTTCTTTTCTTCATGAATATTGTCCTTTGTAGCTTGGTCACAATCCTCTTCTCGGTGCTTTTGTTAATTGCCTTCACTTCCTTGTATCCAAGTCTTGGTGGTTGTGTGATTGTTGGAGTCTTCTTTTCATCAAGAGCCTCTTGTATTGATGGTTCCCTAAGCTCTTCCTCTGTGCACTTCTCTACTTCACTTGAGTGTGAATTCTCTTGAGTATCTTCCTCCATTTCTTCTTTATGATTTCCCATTAATTCCTTTGGAAGGGAGGTTTCATGTTCCTCTATCACCTCAAGGGCAGTTTTATTTTCAACCACCTCATTCTTCATTGAAAGTTCACTTGATGCAGTAGCCTCCTCATCTTGCTCTTCCACTTTATCCTTCACATCCATCAATTGGTCTTCATTTTCCTTGCTTCGCAATTCTAAGTGTTTCTCTGTGTCCTCCAATTTCTCATCCGTCTCCTGAGAAATGATTTCTAGTTCTCTCCAGAATTGTTGTTGTTTCTCCACAAGTCTGTTGAATCTGGACTCAAACATTGAGAATCTTTGGCTCGTGGAAGTTTGTGTTGGTTGTGAGTCTTGGGATGGTTTTTGTGTTGAGGCATAGTCAAGTGATGAAGAATTCTCAGATGAAAAACTGGAAGGTGAGGTTGGACAGTTTTGCATAAGTGAATTGAAGGCACGTTCAAGTGAAGATGGCTCTTGATAAGTGGAATATGGGCTCTCAAATGTTTTCTGGTTTTGCTCCTCCCAGCCACCATTAGAATGGCAGCTTGCATCATTTTGTGGTGGAGGAAGATATCCCATATGATTCTCTTGCTCATCTTGTGTTTCTAAAACAAATCTCCATGGATTAGAGTGCTCAGACTTTGTATTTTCTTGGTGATTTTCCCATCCACCATTAGAGATTTGTGATGGTGGGTGATATCCCAAAAAATTTGTTTGATCACAAGATGAGTTGAACTCCATTTGAATTTTGTAAAACACAACACCAATGAAAATTGAAGTCCATGTCTCAGAGAAGAACTTCTGAGTGAGGCAATAACTCAAACACCTTGATTTCAATTTAGAACAGAGAACAAAAACAAAAAAAAAATGCTTAATCTAGACTTCTCACCCACTTAATCATTGTTGATCTAAATCAATCCCCGGCTACGGCGCCAAAAACTTGATGGTATTTTTGTGGAAAAACGAATTTTCCAAAACACCTAAAACTTATCGGCAAGTGTACCGGGTTGTATCAAGTAGTAAAACTCACTTAAAGTGAGGTCGATCCCACAGGGATTGATGGATCAAGCAACTTTAGTGGGTGATTAGTTTAGTCAAGCTACCACTGAGTGATTTGAGTGACAATTGATGCAGTAGAAAGTAAATGACAAGAAATTATAAATTGCAGAAAGTAAATTGGACAGAAACTTAAAGAGCAAGAAATGTAAATTGCAAGAATCTTAAATGACAAGAAATATAAATTGCATGAAATATAAAGGGGAGTGGGTGCTGGAAATTAAAATTCAACAGGAAAGTGTAAATAGCAATCAAACAGAGAAGTAAAAGATGCAAAATCATGCAACAGATCTAAACAGAAAAGGAAAATGCGTTGAAGAATTTTAAAGACAAAAAAGCAGTGCTTAATTTGCAGCAATTTAAAAGTGGTTCAAGATCTCAGGAGTGGAAGAGACTAGAAAACAAGCCTAGATCTCAAATCCTTCCTTGATCCAACAAGAACAATTTCAAAATGAAAATGGAAGAGTAAATTGCAGAAAAAGAACAAGAGAAGTTGCAGATGGAGAATGAAAACAGAATTCCTTCCAATCTCAATCCAAAATTTCAAAACAGAGAAGAAAACTAAGAAAGAAAGCAAAATGAAAACTAAAGAGTGCACAACTCCCTATTGGAGCTAGCCTCTTTTCTAATCCAGCTTATTTTGTGCTCTTTTTGCTTCTTTTTCTTCTTATTTCCTACAAAGTTTATCAAATCAAAAGATCAAAGAAATATACCATTTAAGAACCAAAGAATGCAATATTTAAGCACTAATTATAAATTTCTTGTATGAAAAAGCATAGAAAAACATGACATGGTGACATGTCATCACCCATTTGTTGTGTTTTTCGTCATTGTTTACAAGCCAGTTAACCAACCCACTAACTGTTTGATATATTGCATCACTTGCACTGACAGCATTCCTAACAAGAGTAATTTCTCCATTCAATTTTCTCTTGCTTTTTGCCTTGTTGGTTGTATGACAGGTAGAAGAAGCGGGGCTTCAACTTCCTTTGATTTTGAACCTGAGAGGACCTTCCTTAGATTAAGGAGGGAAGCAAGAGGAAAGAGAGTCGTTGGTGCTGAGGAGGAGGAAGAGTACTTTGAACCAGACATGGAGGAGAACCACCATGAAGAAAAGGCTCACAACCATGCTAGAGAAGGACCAGTAAATCATGCTGGGCAAGAGAGAAGTGTTCTAGGCTCTTATATTAATCCAAACCCAGGAAACTGTGGAAGTAGCATCCAAAAGCCAACCATATATGCCAATAACTTTGAACTAAAAGCCCAGCTTATCACCCTGGTTTAGAACAACTGTGCATTCAGAGGAAGTGTGATACTGTGAAGTCTAATGATGTTCATCCTGACACCTATAGACTGCTTTTGTTTCCCTTTTCAGTCAAGGATAAGGCATCCAAATGGTTGGAATCCTTCCTGAAGGAGAGTGTAACAACTTGGGAAGATGTGGTAAATAAATTTTTGGCGAGATTCTACCCTCCTAAAAGAATTAACAGGTTGAGAGCTGAGGTATAAACCTTCAGGCAACAAAATGGGTGAAACTCTCTATGAAGCATGGGAGAGGTTTAAGGACTTAACAAGAAGGTGCCCACCAGATATGTTCAATGAATGGGTGCAGTTACACATTTTCTATGAGGGTCTTTCTTACGAATCAAAGAAGACAGTAGACCACTTATCCGGGGGATCTCTGAACAAGAAGAAGACCATTGAAGAAGCTATAAATGTCATCGAGACTGTAGCTAAAAATGATTACTTCTATGCTTCTGAAAGGGGCAGCACTAGAGGAGTGATGGAGCTGAACAACATGGACGCACTGTTGGCTCAAAACAAGATGATCACCAAGCAGCTGGCTGACCTTACCAAGAAGATGGAAAGGAACCAGGTGGCAGTAGTCACCACCTCATCAACAGCTCAAGAAGGAGTGAATGTAGAGGATGAGGGTGACCAGGAACAAGCCAACTACATTGGGAACTCACCTAGGCAGACCCATGATCCATACTCCAAAACTTATAATCCTGGTTAGAAGAACCACCCAAATTTTGGATAGGAAAATCAACAAGATCAAGGCCAAGATCAGGGACGTCACAACCCCAACAACAATGCAACTCATCAATATTCCACACAGAGATCATATCAGCACCCATCCAACAATACCTCTTAACATCCATATCAAAACCAAAATGGCCCTTCTCATCCCTCCAATATCAACCCACCATCACCATCCGAAGATCAGCTCTCAAGGATTGAGACTCTACTTAAACGTATATGCAAAGAAGTTTAAGACAGTAAAATGTTCCAAGAGAAAGTGCGATCCAATATGTAGAATCAAGATGTTACCATCAAGAAACTTGAAACACAAATTGGCTACCTATTTAAGCAAGTTCCCAGCCACAACCTTTGCAGCAACATTGATTCAAACCCAAGGGAGGAGTGTCAGGCTATCACCCTCAGATGTGGGAAGGAATTGAAGGAGACCTCCAAGAAACCACAAGAAGAGGACTCAAATGAAAAGGAAAAGGAACAAGATGAAGTTCAAGTTCCCACTTCCAATTCACATCAAGAAGGAGAAGTGCTGAAGCCATACATTCCAAAAGTCCCATACCCTCAGCAATTGAAGAAAAAGGGGGATGACAGCCAGTTCGCAAAATTTTTAGAAATCTTCAAGAAACTACAGATTAACATACCCTTTGCTGAAGCAATAGAGCAAATGCCGCTCTATGCCAAGTTCTTGAAGGAATTGATGACCAAGAAGAGAAGCTGGAAGAACAACGAGACTGTGGTACTAACCGAAGAATGTAGTGCCATCATTCAGCAAAAACTACCCTAGAAATTAAAGGATCCTAGGAGCTTCCAGATTCCTTGTATTATAGGGGAAATCACAATGGAAAAGGCTCTATGTGAATTAGGAGCTAGCATAAATCTGATGCCCGTAGCAATGATGAGAAAAATGAGGATTGAGGAGGTCAAGCCAACAAAAATGGCCCTACAACTGGCAGACCGATCATTCAAGTTTCCCCACGGTATAGTAGAAGACTTGTTAGTGAAGGTAGGAGACTTTATCTTCCCAGCAAACTTTGTAGTATTGGATATGAAGGAAGGAGCCAAGCAGTGGCGGAACTTGAAACAAAATTTTGGGGGGGCGAGATAGAAAATAATTGTCAAAATGTTTTTGATATGGACCCCATTTAAGATAAGCTCGTCTAATATCATCTCTCTGGTTTGGGTGATATTGCCAAATTTAAAGCCGTTTCTCAAGATCTCGTTCCAAAAACTTAAGGTTAAAGTCATCAGATGTAACTTTTTGAAATTTTGAAGGTTATATCTCACTTTCTTCGTGATTCATTAAAGTAGAATAACTATCTACATGTGTTGATATTGTAAAAGTTATATGTTCTCCTTCTTAAATATTAGCCTTCTTCTTAAAAAATGTATCAATTCTTTGATTTTTCATTATTATTTTATACAAAAATTTGAATAGATATCCAGTAAAATATGTAAAAAAGTTAGAAGGACAAATATTAAAATTTATAATATTTATTGAATTTTTTTATCAATTTATACAAATACAATAATATTAATACTTATTGAATGTTCTATTATTTTTTATCATATAAAAAATTAAATAAAATAAATAGTAAAATATAAAATAATATTAAATTAAATAAATAAAAAATATCTAATTTTTTATATTTGAACTTAAAGATAGAGAGAGTGTTGTTTATTGAACTTATTAGATACTTTAAGTCATAGTAAAGTATTTAAGTTAATTGAACTATTTTCTATCTTTTGAAAAAGTACTACTAAGTTTTTTATAAAAAGTTTGGGGGGGCCATGGCCCCCTTTGTCTGAACTAAGCTCCACCACTGGAGCCAAGGCTTCTATCATCTTGGAAAGACCATTCTTAGCCACTGCTAGAGCTATCATTGATGTCCAAAAAGGTGAACTTACCCTTAGACTACACAATGAGAAGATGATATTCAATGTGTTCAAGGCCATGAGTTACCCACAAGAACCATTGGGAGAACGTATGAGGTTGGATTCACTGGAAGATGCAGTACAAGAGACTTTTGAAGAAGAAGAACTTGAGGAGTTAACAGAAGACGAGGAATCAGAATCAAGCGAAGAGGCTGCAACAGCTGAGGGTCAAGTTCAGGGTACACTAAAGGAGGAGAATGAAAGAAAAGAAGCACCCAAACTTGAACTCAAGGAACTGCCGCCCACTCTCAAATATGCATATTTAGGAGAGAATGAAAGTTACCCAGTGATCATAAACTCAGCCCTCAGCCAAGAACAAGAGGAGGAACTACTCCAAGTATTACAAAAGCATAAAGATGCCATTGGATGGACCCTCGCTGACTTGAAAGGAATCAGTTCGGCCATATGCATGCATAAGATACTGTTGGAAGATGATGCCAAACCCTCCATCTAACCCCAAAGGAGGCTGAATCCAATCATGAAAGAAGTGGTACAGAGGGAAGTCATGAAGCTATGGCAGGGAGGGGTAATCTACCCAATTTCGGATAGCCCATGGGTCAGCACCGTCCAAGTGGTCCCCAAGAAAGGAGGAATCACTGTAGTACCCAATGAAAGAAACGAACTCATCTCTACAAGAATGGTCATTGGATGGAGGATGTGTATTGACTACAGAAAACTCAATGAAGCTACAAGAAAAGATCACTTCCCACTCCCGTTCATGGATCAGATGCTGGAAAGACTCGCAAGACACGCATATTACTGTTTTCTCGATGGTTACTCAGGATATAATCAAATAATGGTTGATCCGGGAAACCAGGAGAAAACGTCATTTACTTGCCCATATGGAGTGTTTGCATACAGGCGCATGCCATTTGGGTTATGTAATGCTCTTGCAACGTTTCAATGCTGCATGCTTTCTATCTTTTCAGATATGATAGAGAAATTCATTGAAGTCTTTATGGATGACTTTTCAGTATTCGGAGATTCCTTTTCTAATAGCTTAAATCACCTTGCCTTGGTATTAAAAAGATATCAAGAGACCAATCTGGTCTTGAATTGGGAAAAATGACACTTTATGGTGACAGGACGAATAGTCCTTGGCCATAAGGTTTCTAACACTACAAGAAAAACACCCATTCAGGTACACTTGAAAAGTGTAGCCAAAAGTGAAAAAAAAATGATGCCTTAGGCTACGGCTACGCTTTTTGGGCTACGGCTACGCTTTTTGGGGTGATTCTTATTCGGCCGTTGCCTATTCTCAAAGGCTACGCTTTTCTGCACCCAGGGCTACGCTTTTGGCGTTTGGGAATAGGCTACGCTTTTCAAGTGATGCTGTCTAGGACCAAAGGCTACGCTTTTCAGCTTTCATTTTTCCAGAATAGGCTACGCTTTTCAACGCTACTGCATCACTTGTAAAGCGTAGCCACATTGTATACCATAGCTACTTTTTATAAGCGTAGCCTTAGGTCCCTCTTTTTTTTTGTATACTATAGCTACTATATATAAGTGTAGCCTTAGGTCCCTCATTGTTTTTTTTTTATTTTCTATATATATATATATATTCTAATAATTTTTTTTTTCTAAAACCTAATATTTAGTAATATGATTATATATATAATCCTATTTTTTTTAATTAAATTAGTCAAAATTTATAAAATAAAAATAAATACATAATAATACCATACAATATTCTTTAAATAATAAAAATTATCCTTTAACAAAATATATTTATAATGAACTAAAAATATTGGGATGATCATAAATGAGTATTTATACATCTCACACTAAATTAAACATACCCATATCAAAATATACATTAGATCACTTAGAATTTACTACTAATAAACTATAAAAAACCAAAATATTGTATCCTACATAAGTATCTTCTAATAAAAGTTATTAATCTTCTGATAGAAGAGAAAAAAACAAATTGATGTCAAATAGAGCACCTAACATCTGCGACTGAATTGAACATATATTGAAACAAATTCTTGACGAAGACTGGGTGAGCAGAGAGCAGAGAAGCATTGGCGGTGTTCCCAGTTCCAAATGGAGACTCGATCTGAATTATCGGCGGTTACCATTCATGGAATGCATCAGATGCAACTGGATCTTAATGCTCAATCTGCAGCAAATCAACAATTTATCATCATAATTAATAACTTCAAACAAATTCACTACCAAATCGAGAATCAAATAAACATGCTAATTGTGTACATTCCAAAAATAATGTAGAAGCCATGTCACACCCCTAATTATTTCCTGCATTCATGTTACATTACATATATTACTTTTGCAACTCAATCAAACTCAGTTCATTAATAGAGAACTATGATCGGAATCTTAAATTGGAATGAACAAAACAAAAATGGACATATCAAAGCTGCATCTTCTGGCAATTATTAGAACCAATTGACCAACTCTAACTATGCCAACAATGGCCTCAACCATTAAAATTTGAAGGACTTTAGGCAGTGAATAGCTTTGGTTATAGCTCTCTTCACAGACACAAGAATACCAGTAGCTATGACAATGCAACTAAAAGAAAGAGTCATGCTAATCTCAGCTTTCACAGACACAAGAATACCACATAGAACTGCAACCAAGCACCCAAACTCCAACAACCTCATTGTGCCAACTCCAATACTTCACATCCTCGAGATCTGTTTCATAATCCAAATGATGACACAGTTGAGTTAGACTGAAAAAAAAAAGAAAGAAGGTTAGTTCCAATGTGACACTGATCCGAGTAAATCAGCTGAACGTACATTGGCAGTTGGTGTTTAAAATAATATAACTTCCGAGAACATAGAAAAGGATCAGCAACTCATTCATATATGGTGTTTTGTAAAATGTAAATTGTAGTCATATTGAAAGTCATTAGCAAATCTTCTATTTTGCTTTTTAATTGATATCAAAATTCAGGAAACAGAATGACATATAGTAAGCATAAGAAGCAAAAATACACTGGGAAAGACCTGCTTATCATGCACATATTTTTACTATTGATTTTAAATTTAAAAAAAAATCAGCAAGCTCATACGACCATTGCTACACTTATGAGCAATACTTATCTTCAAGAAATGGGAAAGAGCAGCAATAGGGGACTGAACCGGCTACTTAGAATTTATAAACATGCAAGGGTACAGCTCTTGAATCAAATTCCTTCCTGTCGAGTTCTACAATGATCAGAATTTCAAACTAATCAACACTAACTTTTGAAACTAAAATAACTGTTATAACAGATGCTAGTCTAATAGATATAGTGCAGCAAATTGTCAAAATTTGAAACAAATAAACTAACTTCTGATTTCTAACTAAAATTCCATTTGATACAAAAAATTAATTTTGATAGTCGATTTTATATAAGTATCCTTTATTCTTCTAGTGTCACATGCAACATAAGTAGTAGTATCCTAAAGCCTAATTTGACCAAGAAATTTTATACCAGAATAATAGGTACACCCATGTTACAGTGCAAATTTAAAAAAAGATGAATCAAGTAGTAGTATGCAACATATTATGTCCTTTTATGATGTGCATGCGATGTTTGATCCAAGAGAAAAGGAAAAAAGGAATTTATCAAAGTACTGTGACATGATAGAACATAAAAGAAGTTGAAAGAATTTCCCAAAAAGATGAATCAAAAGAAGTGACTTAAAAATATTTTTACCTTGGATTTGGATTGCCCTTAACTACTTTTTGGCCATACTTCCTCCATCTGTAGCCATCATCAAGGATATCTATGTCACTTGTTGTCTGAACCACAACCCTTGGTTCTCTCACTGTTCTACTTCCACCTCCTGATATTCCCTCATTTTCCCCTTCAATTTTCCTGCATAATTCATAACAACATTAGACCATGAAATGAACTTTGGGTTATTAACCACATAAAGTAGATAATAATATATAATTAAGATCAGGCTAAAACCAAAAACAGCAACAAAAAATCAGAAGTATTTCTGACATAGCTGAAATTCTTTGGATAATAATGAAAATAAGAAAAAGGATGGAACTAAAAATTTACCATCTTTTGGCATCAGGTTCATCATCATCATAATCATCTCCACTTGATTTACACCTCTGAGAGCTTTGTTCAAAATCATCATCCCCAACTGAAATTGAGGAGTTCTCAAGGGTGGCAATAGAATCCATTTGTCCACTACCATGTGTATAAGATTGATGATCAGTCACCTCAGAGTTGTTCATTTGATTGGAGGGAGCAATTGCAAAAGCAGTAGAATTAGAAGAAGATGAAGAGTTTCTCCTAGTATTCTGAGGCTTAGGGTGATTATGAGTACCCTTATAAACAATCTCTGTGATTTGTCCATCCAAGGATCTCTCAACTTTCTTCTTTGTTGGGCAATTCGGGAATGTGCATTTATAGTAACTTCTTGGATTCTCACTACCTTTCACTTGTTTCTGACCATATTTTCTCCAATTGTAACCATCATCTGATCTTCTGCTTAGAGTCTGAGATTGTGGCTGGTAATTGTTGTTGCTGCTGTAATCTGATTGGAACCCATTGTTGTTTTGGTTGGAACAAGTGTTTTAATATTACACACATAACACATTAAATCATTCACCTATTCAAGAAATCAACTTCAGTCTCAGAAAAGAATTACCATAAGAATCAGCAACTGAGGGAAAAATTATAGTTTTAGTCAAAAGGGGTATAAGTAACTATAATGTCCCCATTTTTATAGATGAATACCTAAATTTCTACAATGGAGATGTCAAACAATCAGATTTCTACAACTGAGGCATCCTAAACCTAATTCATACCTGAAGTAGAAGATCTTGTGCTTGAAAATGATGAAGAAGTTGCAGAAGACAAATTAAACTCTCTTTGGGGTTATTGCTGAGAAGCACCTGAGATAATATTTATTCTGATGAGGAAACCATAAAACTAGCAAGGAATCAGAAATTTTCTTAACAAAGTCCACAAACTCTTTGTATCACTTCTGTACAAAACAGGAATTATTGTTATTAATATCATTAATTTCTTATACTATGTTCTGTATTAATTATTAATTTAAAAAAGCTTTTAAATATATCAGTATATCAATATTTTAATAAATTTTAATTATTAATTTTAATTATATATATTATAGCTTAAATAACATAGTCTTTTTATATTTATTGGTATTTACAAGGTTATTGCCTTTGTTGAAGGCTCACCTGATATAGCTACATAAACAGGATTGTATATGATTGGTTTTCATGTTAATCAGATTTCTTTCTTTCAATTCAATTTACAATTCAGCTTACCTTTCTTCTTCCTCTTCTACTTCTTCTCTACTCCTTGTCTTCTTTTCATTCTTTATATTCTTCACACCATTTATGTTTCTAGCTAACCAAGAAACCGTTCAAACTGCAAGAACTCTGTGAGAAACAGGAAGCTGAAAACAGAGAAACGTAAGCCAACTTATTCATTGAGAAATCACAAAAACAAAAGCTTATTAACGCTGCATTTGGATTCAGTCTCAGAAACAAAAATACAGAGAAAATAGACAAGCTAAATCACAGTTCACAAACCCTAAAATACCACACATCTTCATCAACAACAGCATGCATGTTATCAAATTACAGTTCACAAACCCATATTTCAGAGATTAAAAGCTCCAAATTAAAACCCCTAAAATAGGAACCCTAAGCCACTGATCAATTTCAGAAGCAAATAGAAATTAATACATACCTATTCAATGATGTGAGCACAACGAAGACGATGATGAGAAGCACAGAGATGACGATGGTGAGAGCGGCGCAGCGACGATGGTGAGGGCCGCATAGCGACGATGGTGAGGCGGCACAGCGATGATTAGTGCAAGCGATGGCGAAGAGGAGTGACGACGGTCAACGTGGAGAGTAGTGCAGGTGAGTTGTGAGTGGGAGGCGACGACTCTCAATGGCGAGAGTGAGAGGGTTTCCGCTTGTAGTGAGAGGGTCAATGGCGAGAGTGAGAGGGTCAATGGAGAGACCGAGAGTGAGAGGGTCAATGGCGAGAGTGAAGAGAGTGAGTGGAGGGCGACGATGGTGAGCTATCGAGGGTGACTGAGCTATCGAGGGTTTATGAAGATGAAGGTGACTGAGCTATCGAAGGTGACTGAGACTCAAGAAGTTTGCTAAGTTTTACTAAGTGTTAAGGTGATCAGTTTGCTTTCAGGAAAAACAAGGAAAAAATTACTAAGTGTTAAAGTTTTTGGCTCTAGAGACATTAGGCATCACTTTTAAAACGCACCCAAAACTTAATAAATAGGCTATCCTTTAAAAGCGTCTCCTTTGATACGAAAAGTGAACCTATAGATATCAACCTACGGCTACGCTTTATAAGTGATATCTTTAATATCTAAGGCTACGCTTTTTAAATGATGCCGCATTTGTGTATCTTTTTCTCTTATAAAAAGGCAACACGGAGAAAAGCATAGCCTATTCTATGAATAGGCTACACTTTTCAAATGTAGCCTAAAAAAAGTGTGGCTGAATGGGTGTTTTTCTTGTAGTGTAACCAAGGCATTAAGGTAGACAGAGCTAAGGTGGAACTCATTGAAAAATTACCCCCACCAAGTGATGTCAAGGCAATTAGGAGATTTTTAGGGGATGCTGGCTTTTACAGAAGATTTATTAAAGATTTTTCAAAGATAGCCAAGCCCTTAAGCAATCTCCTTGTATCTGACACACCATTCATCTTTGATGAGAAGTGCATGCTAGCATTCGAAAACTTAAAAAATAGGCTATCCTCCGCCCCTATCATTTCTCCACCAGATTGGAACTTACCATTCGAACTGATGTGTGATGCATCTGATTTTGTAGTTGGGGCAGTATTAGGACAGAGGAAAGATAATTTAGTCCATGTAATATACTATGCCAGCAAGGTCCTCAATGACACTCAAAGATATTATACCACTACTGAAAAGGAATTGCTGGCAATAGTTTTTGCATTTGACAAGTTTAGATCATACCTCATTGGTTCCAAAGAATTCAATATTGAGATTAGAGACAAGAAAGGAGTAGAGAACAAGGTAGCAGATCACCTATCCAGAATCCCTCATGACAAAGGTGGAACACATGATGCAAGTGTAAATGAGTTCTTCTCAGATGAGCAGTTAATGACGATTCACAAAGCACCCTGGTTTGCAGACATTGCCATTTTCAAGGCAATTGGGGCTTTGTCTCCAGAGATCAACAAACATCAAAAAAGAAAACTCATCAATGATGCTAAATATTTTTTCTGGGATGAGCCATATCTCTTCAAGAAGTGTTTAGATGGAATCCTGAGAAGATGTGTTTCAGAAGAAGAGGGACGAGAGGTCCTATGGAACTGCCATGGCTCGTGCTATAGAGGCCACTTTGGAGGGGAAAGAACTGCAGCCAAGGTGCTACAAAGTGGATTCTTTTGGCCCACCCTTTTCAAGGATGCCAAAGAACTAGTAAAGAACTGCAATGAATGCCAAAGAGCTGGAAACTTACCCAAAAGAAATGAGATGCCACAGAATTCCATCTTTGAGCTGGAACTGTTCGATGTGTGGGGAATCGATTTCATGGGACCATTCCCAACCTCATATTCAAACAAGTATATCTTGGTAGCAGTGGATTACGTGTCCAAGTGGGTAGAGGCTATTGCAACCCCAACAAATGATAACAAGGTGGTCATGAACTTCCTCAGAAAGAATATCTTTAGCCGATTCGGAGTCCCACGAGCGCTCATCAGTGATAGAGGGAGCCATTTTTGTAACAGACCACTAGAAGCTTTTCTCCTACGATACGGGGTAAAACACAAGGTTGCCATGCCTTACCACCCCTAAACAAGTGGGAAAACCGAGATATCTAACAGAGAGATAAAAAGGATTCTGGAGAAGACTGTAGGAGCATCAAGAAAGGACTGGTCGAAGAAGCTAGATAATGCTCTTTGGGCATACAGAACGACATTCAAAACACCAATCGGGATGTACCCATATCAACTGGTGTATGGAAAGGCCTATCATTTACCATTGGAGCTGGATCACAAAGCCCTATGGGCTCTCAAGTTACTAAATTTTGATAGAATTGCTGCTGGTGAAAAAAGGGTCTTACAGCTGCAGGAAATGGAGGAGTTTATATCTCAAGCCTATAAAAATGCCAAGATCTATAAAGAAAAGGTGAAGAGAAGGCACGACCTCAATCTGACACCCAAGAGCTTCGAAAAAGGAAAGCAAGTGCTCCTCTACAACTCCAAATTGAGACTTTTTCCTGGAAAACTCAAATCAAGGTGGTCAAGACCCTTTCTTGGCACAAAGGTCTCGCCGTATGCACACATAGAAATCATGGAGGAAAGTTCAAAGAGGAATTTCACTGTAAACGGACAAAGGCTCAAACACTACATGGGCAACATGGGGAAAAACCCCAAAATGAAGTATCATCTCAACTAATGGAGAAATCATCGAGCTAGCGACGCTAAAAGAGTACTTCGTTGGGAGGCAACCCAACCTAAGGTAGTTTCCTTTTCATGATCATTTCAATAAAGTTACAAGTAGTTTTCCCTGTATTGTGAGGAGCTAAGTTTGGTGTTGCACACCAAAACAATCCAAGAGTGAATGTGTAATTCTAAGTTTGGTGTTCCACCAAAGATTTCAGTTAGAATCACACTACACCTCTTCAATGAGAAGTTGCTAGCCCCAACCAATCAGGGAAACCACTTAACAATAGTTTAGTTTCTATTTCATAGTCGTTTTATTAATAAAAGCACATGAGGTTCTCTGCATGTATTGAATCTATTGCATTAAGCAAGGAACTAAGTTTGATGTTCACACACCAAATTAAGTTCAGAAATTCACAAGCATACATGCATGCTAACTATTTCTCAAGTGCTTTGGGAACAAGTAACTTCCAATAACTTTGCAGGAATTCAATGAATCTTCTGGAAAAACGGTGCACCATTATCCAAGGAGGCGAAGAAGGATGCAAAAGCTATGGATAATGACAACAAAGGGAGAGCTAGAAGTCACCACCAAAAGGTTGTATTGTTACTTGATTCCATCTGCTTGGGAATGCTCAAATTGGAAGTCTGAATGTGCCCCTGTTAATAGTTACTCTTTAGTTTAAGTCACTAGAATTTAGTGTTTGTTTTCTTTGCTTTTGTCATACGTGTGCTGGTCCAAGTTACCTGTTTTCACTTTTACCTTGCTTAATTGTATGCTTGCCTTTTGAATTAAATGAAAAAAAGAAAGTGTTATGAAAGAAACCAGAGTGGGGTTCATCTTATGGAGTAAGTCCTCAAGGTTTGTGGGTGGTAATAGATTAGCTAAGTTGGATCACCTATAAAGTATAAGGGCACTCATGTGTATTGAACTACATGCTTGAAGCACATTCTATGAGACTAGCTAAACAACAAGATCCTAATAAGAAAAAGAGAAAGAACAACAAGAGTTTGAAAAAGAAAGAAAAACAATAAGAAATAAGGCTAGGCACTAAGGGTTTAAATCTTGAGGGATGTGTCTGTGGTGTTCCTATGCAAAGGATCTACTTGGATGAATAAGTTCTCTGGAGTGCCTCATCACTTGGTAACTTGGGTTAACTGACCCGGGATTATCAACTGAAAATCCACTATCAAGAGCAACCTTGCTATAGAACATTTAGTGATCCAAAGAGATGCTGGACACCAAGACCTCAAGTAAAAGAAAATAATAAACCATATGCCTGTGGTGTGCATGTATGGGGGAGAGAGACTTGAGGGAGTAAGTCCTTGGGGGTGTTTCAACACCTAACACCTTGAACCAACTGGTTCGGGAGTGTTGGCTGAAAGCTTATTTTAAAGAGTCACCCCCTCACAGAGCACTTAGCCTAAGAATGCAATAAACCCTGAAAATAAAGGGATATCAAGGAATAAGGATCTTATAGGATGTAATCAAGCAAGTATTCAAGAGCATGATAGGAACCTGAAAACCAGTAAAGGAATGAACCTAAGTTGTTATGCATGAAACCCCATGAACCAAGAACTTTACTTCTATAATAAGAACTTGTCTCTCTTGTTCTTTCATTCATCATTCTTTTGTTTCAGTACTTGCTTAGGGACAAGCAAGCTTTAAGTTTGGTGTTATGATGTCAGGGCATTTTGGCCAGTTTCACTGACCTTTTCTCTACTGTTTTAGGGTAGTTTCATGCATTTTCTTAGTAAATAAGCAAGTTTTGGGTAGATATACACTTACACCTTGATTCAAGCAAACATTGTGAACTTTGCATGATTTCATGAGAGTTTTGCATGAATTGAATGATAAAATGGATGATGCATGATCTCATGATTAAGAACCAAGCTTTGATGCACTTTATTTGCTTGATTTCAGGACAAAGGAAGCAAGGAAGAGCCACGTTAGTAGCCACGTTAGTTTAATTAACGTGACCACTAACGTGGAATGGGAGTAAGTTTGCAGCGTTAATGGAAAAAGTGATCACCAATAACGCCTTCAAAAGCCATCATAGCTCACGTTAGTTGCCACGTTAATTATATTAACGTGGGAGCTAACGTGGAGGAAAAGGGGAGCTCCAACGTTAGTGGTAAAAGTGAATACCACTAACGTTCCAAAAAGGGCACAATTGGCCACGTTAAGAGTCACGTTAATTACATTAACGTGAACTCTAACGTGGGAGGAGCAAGGAATCACCAACGTTAGTGACACTCACCTTTGTCACTAACGTTGGACTAAGCCAATATTGCCCACGTTAGTGGTCACGTTAAGACCACTAACGTGAAGGGTAACGAGGAGCAAGGAATGATAGGCCAACGTTAGTGACACTCACCTTTGTCACTAATGTTGGAGATGGCAATCACCACCACGTTAGTGGTCACGTTAATGCAATTAAAGTGAGGCACTAACGTGGGAAGAAGGGGCGTTTGATGCGTTAGTGAAAAAGGTAAGTGTCACTAACGCTCTCGAAGCTTGGGCATACCCACCTTAAGGGCCATGTTAGTTACACTAACGTGGATCATTAACGTGGGGAAAAGAAGCAAGGTGCAACGTTATTGGAAAAGGTGAATGCCAATAACGTTTGCGAAGGACCAAGAGCCAACGTTAGTGGTCACGTTAGTGCCACTAACGTTGAAGTTAACGTAGGTCAAATAGGTTTGGAGCGTTAGTGAAAAATGTTATCGTCATTAATGTTTTCAAACCCAAATTTACACTTAACGTTAACACCACTAACGTCCTAACTAACTTGCTACCATGCCTGACTCACTTTCTCTCTGCAAGCAAAGCTAAGCCCGCTGAAGACTGTAACTGCTTCAACTAAAGATCAAAGGCCGATATCCAAGACTTGAAGAGCCAACTAGAAGATCAGAAGAGTAATATATATAGGAGTAGTTTTGAACTAGTAAAGGAGCTTGGCATTTTTGGGAGAACTATACTCTGTATATTTTTACTTTTTCTACAACTTCTAGTTTTAATTCCAGAATGTACTTTCCATTTTCGCTTTCCATTTTCAGAGCTTTGAACAACTAAACCTCTTTTCATTGGGTTAGGGAGCTCTGTTCTAATTTGATGGATCAATAATAGTTTTCATTATTCTTCTTCTTTCTTTTCTCTTGATTTTACTAGAAAGCTTTCAATCTTCATCCAATTGGGAAGTTTTCTTGGAAAAGAAGCTATTCATACTTGGATCTCTTCGGAACCTTGGAAGGGGAATGAAGAGATCATGCTAGAAAAGCTTTCTCATGTTGGACCAAATTGGGGTTTGGATGGATATAGTGACATATAATCCTACCAACACTTTGATTTGGAAATACATGTAGTATAATCTGTGACTGATGAGAGAACTTTTGCGTGGTCTAGAAATTTGTGGATAAATCTTCGTTGCAAGTACAGTTTCTAAACCTTCAAAAGTCCTTTCATACAAACGTTTTGGTTGTAACAAGTAACAAACCCCTTTAAAATTGATAACCGAGTATTTAAATCTCGGGTCGTCTTCTCAAGGAATTGCAGGGAGGTATGTTCTTATTATTGGTTATGAGTTTGTAAATTGGGGTTTTGGAAGTAAGGAGGGAATATATTATATGACAAGTAAAATAAAATAATAATAATAAAATCTCTTGGCAAGGTATAAGAATTGGAATTCCTATCCTAGTTATCCTTATCAAGTGTGAAGAGAATTGGGTTTTAATCCCACTTGGTCAGCCTTTATTAAATAAAGGAAGGTTAAGTGGACTGATTAGCTTGATTCTCAAGTCCTAGTCAACTCCTGTGGAGAGACTAGTGTTAGAGCAATCCTAGGTAAAGCAGAATCTGCCAATTTCAATCACTTGCTGAGTTTGATAACTCAAGTACTACCAATCACTTGACCAAAGCCAAAAGGGAGAAAAATATCTAAATTAAATTAAAAGCATCAATATAAATAAAGCAAAGCAATCTTAAATCTGAAAATACCTCGAATTGCATTAACAAAAGAAATTAAATCTGGCATAGATGTTCATAAATTAAATTGAGAAAATAAATAAAAAGAACATTGAACCTGTGATCGAGAGTCACTCCTAAAACTAAGAGAAATCCTAATCCTAATCCTAAGAGAGAGGAGAGAACCTCTCTCTCTAAAAACTACATCTACTCCTAAAATTGTGAATGTGAAAGCTTATCTTATGAATGGATGCATTCCCCCACTTTATAGCCTCTAATCTGTGTTTTCTGGACCGCAAACTGGGTCAGAAACAGCCCAGAAGTCGCTGGAGATGAAATCTGCCACGCTGGTTTTTCGCCACTGCGACGTGTCCGCGTGGATCACGCGACCGCATCACCTAGCGTCAGGGCAACTATGGCATATTAATATCAAATCGAAGCCCCGGACGTTAGCTTTCCAACGCAACTGGAACTGTGTCATTTGGATCTCTGTAGCTAAAGTTATAGCCGTTTGAGTGCGAAGAGGTCAGGCTGGACAGCTTAGCAGTTTCTCCAACTTCTTGTATTCCTTCCACTTTTGCATGCTTCCTTTCCATCCTCTGAGCCATTCCTGCCCTATAAACTCTGAAATCACTTAACACACATATCAAGGCATCTAATGGTAATAAGAGAGGATTAAACATAGGGAACTTAAGACCAAAGAAGCATGTTTTCAATCATAGCACAAAATCAGGAAGGAGAATGTAAAACCATACAAATAGTATGAATAAGTGGGCAAAGAGTTGATAAAATCTACTCAATTAAGCACAAGATAAACCATGAAATAGTGGTTTGTCAACCTCCCCACACTTAAACATTAGCATGTCTTCATGCTAAACTCAAGAGAAGCTATAAAAGAAGTGAAGAGGAATGGTAGAATGTATGAAATGCAACCTATCTTATATGAATGCAACTACATGCAAAATGTTTCTACCTACTTGGTTAAAAATAAATAAGTTCTCCAAGACAAACATGAATCAGATTTCACTAATTCAAATTATACAATAAAAGACAAGTAAACTTGTAAGAAGATAGCTCATGAAAGCAGGGAACATAGAATTAAGCACTGAACCCTTACTGGTAGTGTATATCACTCTAGTCTCTCAAGTGTATAGGGTAATTCACTCTACTATTCTCTAATCATGCTTTCTAAACTTTGTTCTTCATCTAACCAATCAACAAATATTTAATGTACCAATGCAAACATCATGAGGTCTTTTTCAAGATTGTAATGGGGCTAAGGTAAGGGTAAAGGTATATATATGGCTAAGTGAGCTATAAACTGAATCTTTAATTAGCCTAAGCTCTCACCTAATATACATATACTCTATATACTTTTTAAATTCATGCCTAGCTACCCATAATTCCTACTTTTATATGATTCCCATACTCATGTACCAAAATTTTGATATTTCTTTACTTTTATCACATGTGCATTGATCTTTTTATTAACTTAGTATTGGGGTAATTTTGTCCCCTTATTTATTTACTTATTTATTGAATATTTTTTTGGATTTTTCTCTTTTCTTTTCTCTTTTTTTTTTTGTAGAGAAATAAACATAACTTATCAATGCACATGGATTTTTCATTATTTTTCTATTTTGGCTTTTCATGAGTAGGTTCCCGATTTCCCAATATTCAAATAAATTAGAAACATGATACATTCCCTTATTAACCCATGTTCCCACAATCTTCCCACACTTAGTTGATGCACAATCTCTATCTTAAGCTAACCAAAGATTCAATTGGGGTATTTAATTTGTTTTTCTGCTTAAGGCTAGTGATGTGGTAAAATATAGAATGAATGGGATTAAAAGGCTCAAGGTGGCTAACAAGGGTGATGTAAAGGGTAGGCTTATTTGGGATAAGTGAGCTAAAATCAAACAATGGCCTCAATCATATGCAAACATGTAAATACACTAAATATTGGACATATAGAATGGAACAAAGTAAAGATCACAATTATAGAGAAGTAAACACACAAGAATAAAATATTTATGGTTAAATAATGTAACCATATAAATAAACTCAAATCTCACAGGTTGTGTGTTCTTTAGCTATAATTCATGTTCCAAATACAACTTCCAAACAAGTTTTAACATAAAAAATTTTTTCAATTCAAATTATTGAAATACTATAAAAATTTCTTGAAAAAGAAAATATTACTTCAACCAAGTAGTAACTAAATGCATAAAATCAAACAAATATGCAATTAAATATGCAAATACAACAACTAACAAGGAAAATAAACCATTGGTGTTGAGATAGAAGAGTAACTAACCCATGGAGATCGGTATCGACCTCCCCACACTTAAAGATTGCACCGTCCTCGGTGCATGCTAAGATGTGCCAGTGGACGGGTTGCTTCAACTATCGCTTTTCTCCAAAGATTGTGCAGGTGGACTTGTTTGTCTTCCCATTAAGAAGCTTTTCCTCTCCCTTTGTGGTAGCCATCCTGAAGGAAGAGGAAAAAGAAGAAACATAACCCAAAATAAAGATAGAAAATAAATAAAATATGGGTGTTAATGCCAGATAATAAGGGTCTCAATTACATGGTAGCTATAACATGCAAGTGAGAAAATAGTAGAAGTACATGGCAAATCAAGAATGCAAAAATTTGCAACAATGGGGAAGAGAGTGCAAGACAATATAAATTAATGTCAATAAAAAATTAATACAAATATCATAAAATATTAGCATTTGACTTAAATAATATTACCCAACAGTGTAGAACAAGTCACTGAGCATTAAAATAATACCAGAAAAGACACAATAGTTGAATATGAACAAGTGACACCAATGGGAAAATAATAATAAATTTAGAAAAGAAAAGAAAAATAAACATAAAATTAAAATGTAATGAAATATGCAAATAAAGTAAGTAAAATAGAATGAAGGTGAAAAGGAATGAGAAGTGAAAGAAATAAAGTAAGAAAGAGAGAAGAAAAGATAGAAGAAATTAGGATTAGAAAAGATAAGAAAAATAAGGATTTGGAGAAGAAAAGATAAGATATTTTGGCTGATCTGGATATTCTGTGCGCCACATGTGACGCGGTCGCGTGGTGCGCGATAAGGTCAGGTGACGCGGACGCGTGGGTCACGCGATCGCGTGACCTGATTTGTGCAATTGGCGTGAGTGCAGCCTCGTGTTCGCGCAACTTTCTGTTCAGTTTGCTTATTGCCAAAATTTGGGGTGACGCGGTCGCGTGGTCGACGCGATCGCGTGAGTGGCCATCATGGGGATATGATGCGGACGCGTGGGTGATGCATTCGCGAGGGAGGGCTTGGGCTCCCAGTACGAGTCCAGCTCAACTCTCTGCCATACACCCTTTTTACGTCGACTTTCAGGGCACGCGTTCGCGTGGGTGACGCGGACGCGTGGGAGGCATTTTTTTGCAAATGACGCGGATGCGTCATCGACGTGGTCGTGTGGATCAATCTGTGCTAGAGGCACGCCTTCAGCCATGCTGTCGCGTGACTCTCTGTTCACTTTTCTTTTTCCCAACGCACTGGTGACGCGAACGCGTCAGCGACGCTGCCGCGTCGCGTGCGTGTTTTTTTTTTATCTGAAAAAAATGCAGAATGCAGTGTTAATATGAATGTGATGCAAAACTCCAGGTTCAATATAATAAAATAAAATAAAACTCAAAAACAAATAAAACTAAAAAATGAAAAAGGAACGATCATACCATGGTGGGTTGTCTCCCACCTAGCACTTTTAGTTAAAGTCCTTAAGTTGGACATTTGATGAGCTCCCTGTTATGGTGGCTTATGCTTATATTCATCTAGGAATTTCCACCAATGTTTGTAATTCCAATGGCCTCCGGGATCCCAAACTAGGCACGTAAAGCCTTTGAGCAACTTCAAACTGATTCTTAGGCTCCTGGAGTGTTGGATGTCAGAACAGATTCCAGGATCCCAAATCTTGCTTTTACACCCATTTTTGTCGGGATCTGTATTTTTCCAGCCGGGTGATAAGTAATTTGAATTCTCACTGCAGCTACAAAACAGCTTCCTAGACCCATTCAATTGAGCTTTACACCAACCTTTGCGTTTAAACTTAAAGCTCCCAACCATAATGAACCTTGCAGGACAATTCTTACCACTGACCATCTTCCTCTTACACTTAATGCCACAAAGAGCTCTAAGATGACCATCCGTCTCCAGTAGCCCATATTCAAGTGGGATTAGAAACCTAAGGGATATGAATTTTACCCACTTGAATGTTGTGAAGGATGATGGCAACTTGGGGGGAGGTATTTCTAACAAATTTGCAAGCTCCACTCCCTTGTGCTCCTCTCTGACAACTTCCACCTCTTTGCAAGTTTCTTCAATATTAACCTCTTCCTCTTGGTAGCTTTCTTCCAATTCAATCTCTTTCTCATTGCTCACCAAGGGCATGGAAGGAGGCTCTGTGACTGGACTTTCCAATGGAGGTACAACATCTCTTAAGTCTGCAACCACTTCTTCCTTTTTAATAATTGCTGCTTAGTCCAGTTGTTTAAGTATAAAATCGTACTCATCCTCGATGATTTTCTTTCCATGACAACTCCTTTCAACTACTCTTTCATCTTCAAGGGTCTCTCCTACCTTTACCTGTAGGGCCTCCTCTAGCTCTTTATGAAGTATGGATTCGCGAAGATGATTCCTTCTTTCCTGTTCCATATCAATAGCATAATTGGGATCATCTTGCTCTTGGATTGATGGATGTGGGTGCTCTTCCATGGAGGATGGTGATGGGATGAAAAGATCATTATGTGGTTAAAAAGGAAGTACACTAAAGCTTGAGGGTTGAATATTGGAGGTAGAGGGTTGGTTCATGCGGGATATAAGATTTTGGAGTGTAGAGGTGAGACCAATGATGTTAGAGATGAGTGTATTATTATCCAATGGAGGTTGGGGTGGATCTATGTATGGTTCATTTGGTTCATAGGGTGGTTGGTATGGTGGATGTGGGTTAGGGTCATATGGAGGTGAATGGCGGAAAGGGGCTTGTGAGTATGGTGGTCCAAAGTTATGTTGAGGAAAGGGTTCATAGGCATATGGTGGTGGTTGTTGATAGTCCATTGGAGGTGGTTGTTGCCATGAGGGTTGATCAAATCCTTGTAGCTCCTCCCATCTTTGATTGTTCCAACCTTGATGCCTGTTCTCATTGTAATTTCTTCTTCCTGCAACATAATTGTAACCAGACTCATAGCCAAAGGGGTGAGAGTTCATAGTAGCAAATAAAAATTAAAAACAAATATAAAAATAAATTTAAATTAAAAGGTTATTTAAATTTTGAATTTAAAAATTTAATGTTGAAATTTTGAATTTTAAATTTTTGAATTTTGAATTTTTGAAATAAGACAAGCTAAAATAAAAATTTTAAAATAAAAACCAATAACCTCTTAACTTAAGAAAAAGCAAAAAATAAAAACAAAAATAAAAAAATAAAAACAAATAAACAAGAAAAAATAAAATATTTACAATAACCAATAATAAGGCACACGTTTGCAATTCCCCAGCAACGGCGCCATTTTGATGAGAGGACCTTTGCGTGGTCTAGAAATTTGCAGATAAATCCTCGTTGCAAGTATAGTTTCTAAACCTTCAAAAGTCCTTTCTTACAAACGTTTTGGTTGTCACAAGTAACAAACCCCTTTAAAATTGATAACCGAGTATTTAAATCTCGGGTCGTCTTCTCAAGGAA
Source organism: Arachis hypogaea (assembly GCF_003086295.3). Taxonomy (NCBI): domain Eukaryota; kingdom Viridiplantae; phylum Streptophyta; class Magnoliopsida; order Fabales; family Fabaceae; genus Arachis; species Arachis hypogaea. The sequence goes on along the minus strand of NC_092055.1, from coordinate 60,290,565 downwards.
TTGCAGGGAGGTATGTTCTTATTATTGGTTATGAGTTTGTAAATTGGGGTTTTGGAAGTAAGGAGGGAATATGTTATATGACAAGTAAAATAAAATAATAATAATAAAATCTCTTGGCAAGGTATAAGAATTGGAATTCCTATCCTAGTTATCCTTATCAAGTGTGAAGAGAATTGGATTTTAATCCCACTTGGTCAGCCTTTATTAAATAAAGGAAGGTTAAGTGGACTGATTAGCTTGATTCTCAAGTCCTAGTCAACTCCTGTGGAGAGACTAGTGTTAGAGCAATTCTAGCTAAAGCAGAATCTGACAATTTCAATCACTTGCTGAGTTTGATAACTCAAGTACTACCAATCACTTGACCAAAGCCAAAAGAGAGAAAAATATCTAAATTAAATTAAAAGCATCAATATAAATAAAGCAAAGCAATCTTAAATCTGAAAATACCTCAAATTGCATTAACAAAAGAAATTAAATCTGTCATAGATGTTCATAAATTAAATTGAGAAAATAAATAAAAAGAACATTGAACCTGGGATCGAGAGTCACTCCTAAAACAAAGAGAAATCCTAATCCTAATCCTAAGAGAGAGGAGAGAACCTCTCTCTCTAAAAACTACATCAACTCCTAAAATTGTGAATGTGAAAGCTTATCTTATGAATGGATGCATTCCCCCACTTTATAGCCTCTAATCTGTGTTTTCTGGACCGCAAACTGGGTCAGAAACAGCCCAGAAATCGCTGGAGATGAAATCTGCCACGCTGGTTTTTCGCCACTGCGATGCGTCCGCGTGGATCATGCGACCGCGTCACCTAGCATCAGGGCAACTATGGAATATTATATATCAAATCGAAGCCCAAGACGTTAGCTTTCCAACGCAACTAGAACTGCGTCATTTGGATCTCTGTAGCTAAAGTTATAGCTGTTTGAGTGTGAAGAGGTCAGGCTGGACAACTTAGCAGTTTCTCCAACTTCTTGTATTCCTTCCACTTTTTCATGCTTCCTTTCCATCCTCTGAGCCATTTCTGCCCTATAAACTCTGAAATCACTTAACACACATATAAATGCATCTAATGGTAATAAGAGAGGATTAAACATAGGGAACTTAAGACCAAAGAAGCATGATTTTAATCATAGCACAAAATTAGGAAGGAGAATGTAAAACCATGCAAATAGTATGAATAAGTGGGCAAAGAATTGATAAAATCCACTCAATTAAGCACAAGATAAACCATGAAATAGTGGTTTATCAGTGACCATACTTCATCTCTTCTCATGAGCAATTAAATCAAGGAATTGGGCAATTGTTCAAGCTTAGAGAGATTGGGTTGCCAAGGAATTGGAATCCAATCACTTAAGATTGCCAAAGAGATCAATGAATGCATTGATTGGGGAAGAGATGAGAATGAACTTGATCCGGAGAATGCAACATCTCCTAAGCCCAATGAATCCTCCATTTCTGATCTTACCCATTCTCTTTATTTTCTGCCATTTACTTTTATGCTCATCTTCCCAATTCCCCATTTAAGATTCTGAAATTTACTTTCCCCCATTTACATTCTGCCCTTTAAGTCCAGCATTTACATTTTTTTGTTATTTACTTTCCCGCCATTTAATTTTCTGCAATTCCTCAAATCTATTTTTGCTTAGCTCAACTAGAACATTCCTCTAATTAAAGTTGCTTGACCAATCAATCCCTGTGGGATTCGACCTCACTATATTGTGACTTTTTACTTGACGACAATTCGGTATACTTGCCGAAGAGAATTTTGTTGAGAGACAAGTTTCCGTGCATCATTGACTGGGACTTATGGATTGAGATCAATTACACCCTTTTGACTAATTCTCAAGGAGGATTGACTAGTTTGGATTGATTCCACACAATTACCATGTTTGTGGTCCACAACTAGGATAGGAAACCTAGATTACCCACTTCTTGCCAAGATCCCTTTTTACCATTTAATTTCCATTTCCATTGCCTTAATTGCTTTCCTTTAATTCCTTGCATGCTTGTTTTAATTCCTTGCTATTTACATCTCTTGCTCTCTTGCTTTCTTTCCCAATTTCCCATGCTCTCCCTCTCTCCCATAGCCAATAATTGTACATTTTATTGCAACTCCTAGGGAAGACGACCGGGGGGTCTAATACTCTCGGTTTATATTTGGTTTAATTTGTGATAAGATTTGATTGATGGTCAATTTGTTGAGTTAGTACTATACTTACAACGCCAATTCTATTTTGATAATCAAATTCCTAACCCTTGCAAATTGCTCATTGTCAAATTTGGCGCCGTTGCCGGGGAATTGTAATGGTTTAAAGTTGTTGGCTATTGTGCAAATGTGAATAGTGTGAAGAGCTTATTTTTGGTTGATTGTACATATGTTGCTTGCTTATCTTTGGTTATTGTGAATATGTTTTTCTTGTTTGTTTTTTGCTTTTCTTGTTGGGAGCTCATAGCTTGTTGGACACGCCATCCAAGGTTGGTGCAATCAATTGGGAATTGTAGAGATTCTAGCATTGTTGGAAGTTCCATGATGAATACAAGCACAAGATTAAAGCTCTCCATAAGTCTAACTTAAAGACATTAAAAAAAAAAGTGTTTGGTAACACCTTTCTAACCCTCTTTTTGTACATAGTTTCAATTTATTGCATTTTGTCTTTTGTAGATAGTTTAGTTTAGTTTAATTTCAAGTTAAAATTGCTTAGATTTTAGTTTAGATCATGTATTTTTGATGAATAATATGTTTTGGGGTTGAAAAGCTTTTTTGGATGTCAAGTTTGGTGCCTTAAAGCACTAATTTTTTTTAGAAAAACAGAGCATGTGCGTGCGCACACACCTGTGCATACGCACACAACCCCGATTTTTGCGTTCTGTGCGCGCGCATAGGTATGCACCCTCTGTTGGGAGCGTTAGCACACCTTGTGCGTCTGCATCTTCCTCTTTTTGCGCCTTGTGCATCTGCACGGACCTGTGTGCGTGCGCACACACGGCGTGATAGATGGCAATTGTGACGCTTCAAAAGAAAAAAAAGTCTTCTGTTCATGCGCACACGGTTGTGCATTCGCACACCTCTTGAGACCCTCTCTGCTCAGAGCGCTTGCATGCCTTGCACGAGCGCACCCCCCTGTTCCGCCTAGTGTGCGTACGCACACGTACCTATGCATACGCACGCCCCTGTTTTCACCCTTTATACTCCTTTTCTTCTCTCTCTACTTCTTCTCTTTTTCTTCCTTCCACCCCCCTCTTCTCTTACTATTGCCCTCCTCTCTACTTGCTCTACTTTATTTTGTTTGCATTTCATTTCTATTTTAGTCATTATATTAGTTTTTGTTTAGTTGTTTGTTAATTAAATAAGTTGCAAGTGTTTGCTTAATATTGATTGGATTGCTTGATTGAATTTCATCCATGCACTTATACTTTGCCTTAAGTTACTAACACCTAATTGGATTTGCACATTTACATGATGCATATTAGGTGAAATTTTTATAAGTGCATAATGAATTTAGTGAGTTGAGTAGAACTATTTATTTATCATGGTTTTTAGTGAATATAATCACATAATAAGGTATTTGTTCATTGTTAATGCTTTGCATTTTTTTGAGTCGACTTGACTTGATTTTTATCAAGACTTGACACTTTTTTTACAAGCACCTTATACATGTGATTATTTCATTATTCCTAAGGGTGAATAAGTAGTCTCTTTTCATCATTGAATTGGTTATTATTAATTGTGCCATTTTCTATTAATTTTACGCTTTCACTTGCACAATTTCAATATCCAATAGCTCAAACACTCAATTTACTTTAGTTGTGGTTACCTAGGTTGTTTGCATCTTGGTTGTTGCTTATTTATCACTTGTAACCTAGACCACTTAATTGAGGAACATGCTATCTCTTTTGCTTTTGTGGTTATTGTTTTACCCAATCAATGTGTTGTGTTCTAAATTGTGCGCGCATTTAGAATACACACATTGCCTATCATACCACACATATAACTTACTTTCCCTCAATTGTTGTTTAATTGTTTATATAGCAACCCAGAGCCCCCGGACCGCGCCAGCTGAAGGTGGAGCCTCATCTCTTCAACCCCGAATTGAGTGCATGCACAGATGACCGTGCAACGTTTAAGTGTGGGGGAGGATCCGCAAATTTGGGGTGTAAATTCTCTCTTTCTCAACACTTGCACTATTTTCTTGTTTTGGTAGTTATGTTTTTGTGAATATTTGTTAGTATTTTATTGCATTATATTTTGTTTAATTTGCTTGTATATATCTTAGTTTGCTTATAATTTTATTTGCATGTTGCCTAGTATATATTTTAGTTTGCCTATAGTTTTGTTTGCTTGATTGCATCGTAGGGTAAATAAGTTTTGGTAAAATATCAAAGAATTTTCAAGAAATCTCTTTTTGGGCATTCCATTGATTAGATTTGAAAATTATTTTTGAACTTGCTTGAAGTATCTTCTTATGGAACATAGAAAAGAGCTTGAACAAATTACCTTGTGAGAATTGAGCATTAATTGTGTGGTTGAACATTTTCAACCACAATTTTTTGTTCTTGTGTGTTATAAACTCCTTTTATGATTGTAATCTTAGATTTGCTTTAGTCTATATGTCCTATATTTGTTGTTTTGGATTGTATTTAGTATGATTGAGGCCATCTTTGTGTAGCTCACTAACCCATATGGCCAACCCTTGCATCTATCTTTGTAAATCACTTTTTGAGCCTTTAATTCCCCTTTGTTCTCATTATAAGCACATTGTAATGACCCAACTTTCAGTACGTCATGATCGTACCAAAAGTAAGGAGTTACCAACCTATTTCTTTTATTAACTATTTAAAATTGAGCCTTTAGTTCGATATCGCGCTTCTATTTTATGGAAAATTCCAGAAAAATTTTGTTTTCGATTATCAAAATAATATATCAAACATTTCAAAGTAATAATAATCACATAATTATTAATAATAATATCTGTCATACAAAAGATTTCAAATAAATATCAGATACAAATCCTATCCCTCTGTATAAAATAAAAATATTAAGAAATAAGGGCGAGGGAACTCTATGAAAGCAAATTAACTCATACACTTAACTCGTAAATAAATTCGGGAATCGCCCGCAGCTTCAAACTGAGTCTTCGAACCTATATCACTGAAAAGGTGGAGATTTTGGGGTGAGAACAAACGGCACATTCTCAGTAGGGAATGGGAATGCCGTAAAAGTAATGATTAACATGCAAATAATTAACTTTGCTTAATAAACTTACTTTGTCAAACCCTTTGAAATACTTTTGAATATTACTTTAGATAAATAATTACTTCTTTAAATTCCTAAACCCAAAACATAACTCAATCACAAAATTTGTCTCATTAAATATCTTTCAGCCACATAATTGATTCTCAGTCATAACAAACAGTTATTAATCATCTCTATACATTCACAGACTACTAGCACAAGTAAGAAAACTCAATTCAACACACAAACAAATCACAATAAAACAAACAACACAATCACAGAGAAGTAATACCAGCAAACCCAACCAAATGTAAATGCACAACCACTATGAAGCATGTCTGTCCTAAGCAGGCCATGAGCTCACGTGTCGGTTTACACCCTGCAGCCCGACATTAGTTAGGAACAAGTCCTAGATATGGCTTCCCTTTGTGTCCTTAGTGCATATGTGTCAGTGGTAAGGATACCACTCCTTCGTGACTACCGGGAGTCGGCGCAAAGCTCGACCCCATAATATACGCACAAGGGGAAACAGTGATCCTCATTTCGTGGGCGTCCCCGAGATCAATTCACAAACAAAACAATGATCCTCAATTCATGGGTTATACCCGAGATCAACATACAACAACAAACACGATCCTCAGTTCGTGGGTTTCCCCAAGATCAATACACAATAACATAGCGATCCTCAGTTTGTGGGTTATACCCGAGATCAATAATACACAGTAAACAACGATCTTCAGTTCGTGGGTTATACCCGAGATCAACATATAACCGTTAGTGGGTTATTCCCGTAATCAATGATTATCTGTTCATGGGTTTTTCCCGCATATAAAACAAATAAAAATCTATAGGTTTCTCTAAGATCAATGATCATTCAGTTCGTAGGTACATCCCGATTTTAACCAACTATCAATTCGTGGGCTTTTCCCCGTAGTTAAACAACTAACGGTTCGTAGGGGTTTTCCGCCTTTTATCACTTTTCATTATCCTTTCTAAAACGCAACAATCCACATATCAATTCTTCATTCTCTCTTTCCCTTTGAGTTCTTAACATTTTTCTTTAAGCCTTTCTTAACTTTCTCAGGTACTTATCCAAAAAAATCTTAACCATCAAGTCAGTCATAATCTCCACTTTAGCAATCTTGACTCAAGCCAACTTTAAAACTATTTTTCAGTTTGGTTCTCTATCGAAAGACTCAACAAAAATCATTTATTTTAAATTCATTAAACACTTTTCAAAACATAACCTCTCTTTAGAAATAATCATATAAAACTCTTTCTCAATTTTACTAACTTCACAAAGATTCAAAAATCATCTCTCTTACTATTCAAATTCAAATATTATTATTTCACCAAATTTCTAAAAAGGTAATCCTTTTTTTCAAGCACAAAACATAACTCGTTCTATATTGAATCAAATTCAAAACATAATTTCTTTCTTAAATAACTCAAATTTAAAACATGGACCTTTCCATGGTAAATCGAACTCAAAATATTATAATTCTTTTATTAACTAAATATAACTCAAGTAATATAATTTTCCAAATTCAAAGCTTCTAAAATAACTTTTCAAATGAAACCTCAGATTTTTATAAAAGTTCGGCAGCACCTCCCCTAAAACTCGGACTTAGCCACCCTTACGGGTTTCCTCTTTCTCAACAATTCAACAATCCTATCTCAACAATTATCAAATACAAGATTCTCAAGCAATCAGAAAATCCACAATTCGTAATTCTCACATAATCCAACAATCCAATTTTCATTTCATCAATTCTTAACTACATTCACAAGTCCTAGAATCCTTTCAAATTAAACTCAATCAATTCTCTATCCGTTTATCAGCATCTATCATAACAGATTCTCAATAATTATCTCATCATAATTCAGTTTAAGAACTAACATCCTTTCATCAATTAAAATCAGAGTTTCACCCAGTCATCATTTTTTTTAAAAGTAAACTAGTCTAACTTTAAAAACTCATAACTGTTTTCCCAAAACCAATCTACAATCAGTCAGCAACCAAATCCTCTACCGTTACAATACATCAAATAACCAGCCCATCATTCAATTCAATATAAGTCCATCAAAGATCAGAATTTCAGTCAATTTGCAACCATCAAGCAAACCAGCCTATGGCAACCAGCTCAATAATCAAATAACAGGATTCTCAGTAATTCGAACAATCAGAAAATCGGTAACAGTTACAGCCTCAAATCAAAATCAATATTACCAGTTAATCATTCACCGCAACAATACCAATCACAATTCAAACTCAATTCATCAATCATCAACATGTCAGTTTTTTTTAATAATTAACTCAACATATCTTAATTTAGTAAATAACAACAGTTTAATCACCATTCACAACCACATTTAATTCGAATTATAACTCAGAAAAATCACAATAGCTAACCATTCTCAAACACATTTCAAGTCATTCTTGTCAATTAAGAAATTCTTAACTATTATTAACCATTTGCACTTATCCAAATAACTTTGTAGGTATTCTAAATTAAAAATGTTTAACTTTAAAAATAAAATTCCATACCTCGATTAGCCGAAATTCAATATTCAAATGCAACAAAGCCTTATTTTATTTTTAATTCGCAGTGACAACAACCTTGAACCGAACTAACAGCAGTGGCTTTTCTGATCATTTCTCAGCAGCAGCAGTAGGAGCATTAACCGGAATAACAACAGTCTCACTTTCCTAAGGCAGTGATGATGGTTGCAATAGGACAGGATTTGAATCGAATAGGAAGCAAGAGCAAACACAAACTTTGGAAAATTCAGGACAAGGAATGTACTAAAAATCAAATCGTTAACAAGGATGGCAGTGACAAAAGAAGTGTGTAAATGGAAACAGAATCAAATAAAGTAATAGACCAGAGCCAGAACAGCAACTCCGGTGGCCTTCTCCAGCAACAAGGACGACAGTTTGGCTTACCATCTTCAGCAGTGGCGTAGATTGTCGATGATAGACCTTCAGTGGCAGCAGTGACACGGCAGCGGTGGAACCTTCTTCCCTTCGTTGATCGCGTCTTCTTCCTCTCGCATAGGTCACAGCAGCGATTTACAGGCCCAACGACAGTGACTGTGAAGAAAACGATTGGCTTCTTCCTCATGGTGTCTAGCTCTCTCTCTGCGCTTGACGGCGTTCGGTGGCAATGGAGGCATGGTGGCGACACAGCAAAGGTTCCCTCCTCCCTTGGCTCTCGCGCGGTTCTTCGTTCCTCCTTGAACAGCGACGACGGCGTCTTCTTCGTCGGCAATAATGATGGCGGCGATGGCAAGGCGGGCTGGACATGGTGCAACTCCGTTCACAAGGTGTGGGTGTGTGACAGAAGGAGTATGTGTGTGCTGCGGTGAGGCTAAGGGAGAGCGGGTGAGTCTGTACGCTTGTGATGAGGGTGACGGCACTGAGGAGAGTGGGGGAAGGTTAGAGTTTGTTTGTGAATTTAGGAATTAAGGTTTCTGAGTTAATTTTGGGAATTAGGGTTAGAAAATAGGGATTTTATAAAGAAATAAGGATAGATATGAATAGATATTTTGATAAAGTTGAAGAGTAGAGTAATTTTAAAATCAAACATACTCTATTAAAAATATTTAGGATCATTATTTATCATCATATTGCTAAGTTCAATTAATTATTTCTAGTTTAAATTATAAAATAAGCATATTAATCATATAATTATAAAATATAGTTTAAACTCAATATTAGTTATTCAAATTAAATGATATAACTTTTTATCAAAACTCTAATTTCAATTTGTTTAGAATAACTAATTATAATAAAAACTGTACTTGAACATTAATTAACTTAAACTTAAAGTATTTATAAAAATCAAACTAATCATTTCTAATAAATTAATCTCTAAGAGTACAAATTAATAAAATAGAACATAATTCATTAAAAATTACTTAAATTGAACAGTACAATTCTTTCTTGTTTTTTAATTACTAAAATTATAATTTCAATTATACCAAATATCTAATATAGTTTATATAAAAATTCTAATTAATTTAAACTTCAATTATTATGAAACTCCATTTAATTACCTTTAGTAAAATAATATTCTTAAAATAAAATTATCAACAAATAAAATAAATCACAAATAACTAATTATTTGATTTTCAAAAACTAGGGTTGTTACATTCTACACACCTTAGAAAAATTTTCGCCATCGAAAATTGCTAGAAAAAATAGATTCAAACTTAAATCAAAGAAAACAGAGTATATGAATAGAAGCATAGACATTGTCAAGAATGAATATTCAAAGAGTCAGATTCATAGGCAAGCAAAGGTATACAAGAATGACAAAGTATGGTTGGGACAATCAAATCACATTCTATGGAGGAAATTCAAACCAGAGAATCCCAATGAAAGCAACGAAGAAAAGGATGACACGAGTTCATATGGCACGAATACAGATTATACGTTGAATCAAAACTAACTTCCTAACTTCTAACGCTCCCAAACCCCGTGAATTGCATTACCTATTCTTCTATTTCATCTATGATAACCCATTAGTGTTTTCATATACATAAATCATTAGTATTAAGTTGGCCAGACCTAATACCATGAGGCATGCAATGGTAGACTAACATCGTTAATCATCAGACAGTCATGCATATAAAACTCAAACGCTTGTTATCAGAACAAGTCACAAAGCATGATAGACACTCAGAGTATGCAATGAAGCATAGTCAGTCTATTCCCAAGGCTCTAACAGGAATGAACTGCTCTGATACCATATTATAACGACCCAACTTCCAGTACATCATAATGGTACCAAAAGTAAGGAGTTACCAACCTATTTCTTTTATTAACTATTTAATATTGAGCCTTTAGTTCGATATCGCGCTTCTATTTTATGGAAAATTCCAGAAAAATTTTGTTTTTGATTATCAAAATCATATATCAAACATTTCAAAGTAATAATAATCACATAATTATTAATAATAATATCTGTCATACAAAAGATTTCAAATAAATATCAGATACAAATCCTATCCCTCTGTATAAAATAAAAATCTTAAGCAATAAGGGCGAGGGAACTCTATGAAAGCAAATTAACTCATACACTTAACTCGTAAATAAATTCTAGAATCGCCCGCAGCTTCAAACTGAGTCTTCGAACCTGTATCACTGAAAAGGTGGAAGATTTTGGGGTGAGAACAAACCACACGTTCTCAGTAGGGAATGGGAATGCCGTAAAAGTAATGATTAACAGGCAAATAATTAACTTTGCTTAATAAACTTACTTTGTCAAACCCTTTGAAATACTTTTGAATATTACTTTAAATAAATAATTACTTCTTTAAATTCCTAAACCCAAAACATATCTCAATCACAAAATTTGGCTCATTAAATATCTTTCAGCCACATAATTGATTCTCAGTCACAATAAACAGTTATTAATCATCTCTATACATTCACAGACTACTAGCACAAGTAAGAAAACTCAATTCAACACACAAACAAATCACAATAAAACAAACAACACAATCACAGAGAAGTAATACCAGCAAACCCAACCAAATGTAAATGCACAACCACTATGAAGCATGTCTGTCCTAAGCAGGCCATGAGCTCACGTGTCGGTTTACACCCTGCAGCCCGACATTAGTTAGGAACAAGTCCTAGATATGGCTTCCCTTTGTGTCCTTAGTGCATATGTGTCAGTGGTAAGGATACCACTCCTTCGTGACTACCGGGAGTCGGCGCAAAGCTCGACCCCATAATATACGCATAAGGGGAAACAGTGATCCTTATTTTGTGGGCGTCCCCGAGATCAATTCACAAACAAAACAATGATCCTCAATTCGTGGGTTATACCCGAGATCAACATACAACAACAAACACGATCCTCAGTTCGTGGGTTTCCCCGAGATCAATACACAATAACATAGCGATCCTCAGTTTGTGGGTTATACCCGAGATCAATAATACACAGCAAACAACGATCTTCAGTTCGTGGGTTATACCCGAGATCAACATATAACCGTTAGTGGGTTATTCCCGTAATCAATGATTATCAGTTCATGGGTTTTTCCCGCATATAAAACAAATAAAAAACTACAGGTTTCTCTGAGATCAATGATCATTCAGTTCGTAGGTACTTCCCGATTTTAACCAACTATCATTTCGTGGGCTTTTCCCCGTAGTTAAACAACTAACAGTTCGTGGGGTTTTTCCGCCTTTTATCACTTTTCATTATCCTTTCTAAAACGCAACAATCCACATATCAATTCTTCATTCTCTCTTTCCCTTTGAGTTCTTAACATTTTTCTTTAAACCTTTCTTAACTTTCTCAGGAAGTTATCCATAAAAATCTTAACCATCAAGTCAGTCATAATCTCTACTTTAGCAATCTTGACTCAAGCCAACTTTAAAACTATTTTTCAGTTTGGTTCTCTATCGAAAGACTCAACAAAAATCATTTATTTTAAATTCATTAAACACTTTTCAAAACATAACCTCTCTTTAGAAATAATCATATAAAACTCTTTCTCAATTTTACTAACTTCACAAAGATTCAAAAATCATCTCTCTTACTATTCAAATTCAAATATTATTATTTCACCAAATTTCTAAAAGGTAATCCTTTTTTTCAAGCACAAAACATAACTCTTTCTGTATTGAATCAAATTCAAAACATAATTTCTTTCTTAAATAACTCAAATTTGAAACATGGACCTTTCCATGGTAAATCGAACTCAAAATATTATAATTCTTTTATTAACTAAATATAACTCAAGTAATATAATTCTTTTGAAAAGTCTTATTATGATCAAGTCTCAAATCATATAGTTATTTATAGCCTTAATTTCAGAAATTATTTTATTCCAGATAATTAAGGCAAGTTTTGATTTATTGAATTTGAGACGAGTTATGATTATTATCCAATTTTATAATTATTGGATTATTTTCTATATTTGAATTATAAAATTGATAGTTATGAAGTAATAATGATTTTATATGATTTGGATTGGATAAGTAATATTTTAAATATCAATATTGCTATTTTGGGAAAATAAAGGATTTAATTATATTATTCCCAATTATTGGATTTGAATATTTTATTGAAAATAATTTGTAAAATGGATGAGCAAATGGTATTTTCTATATGCAATTAGTGTTGGATTTAATTGGGTTTCAATTACTATATTACCCCTACTTCTATTTGAAATTACAAAAGTAACCCTAACCCTTATTTTCAAAAATAAAACCCTAATTTTCCCAACCCCTAACCCTAACAGAAGCAGCCGTCACCCCTTCACCCTCTTCAATGAAAAACTTCAGAAAAAAAAAGAAACAGAAAATCTTGGAGGAGGGAGCTTGAGGAAGAAAGGAATCAGAGAAGGAAGAGAGGAAGGAGGCCGCGTTGATGCTGCTACCAATCCGCGCCGCCATGGTCGTCCCGTCCACGGCGCCATGAGCCCTGCCTTGCCGCCGGACTGCCTTGGATCTGCCATGCGCGTTATCACCATAGAGAGAGAGGGAGCAATGCGATTGAAGAGAGGAGGAGGAAGGGAGCTTCACCGCGCCGTCACCCAGCCGGTCGCGTCTGCTGCCTCACCGCCGCCGTTGTCGCATGCGTCGCCGCCCCGTAGAGCCGCACCTTACTGTCGATCTGTCGCCGGTGCTGCAGCGTCGCCATGGATGAAGCTTCTGCCACCACCATGAACTGCGAACAGAGGTGAGAAAGAGAAGGCTGCGATGGAGGGAACCGCTCCGTCCAATCTCTGCCTGTGCTGCCGGATCCATTGCGGTCAGCTGCCACGGGGTTGCCGTCAAGCCGCATCAGAGGAGGAGCGCCGCCGCCGTGCCTCCATCGTCTCTGAGGCATCTGGTCAGGGTCCACCGCCAATGGCATGAGGCTCGCCACCTCCGATGCCGTGCGCCAAAGTTCCTTGGTGCCTTGGGTAAGCCGACAGTCTCCGTGGGATCTCTGCATGGCTAATCAACTGTCAGATTTCTCACTGGCAAAAAAACGCCAGTAAGAGGCACAACTGGGTAGGTGGATCCATTCACCTAAAGAAAACGCCTGCAGAAACATCCCTAAAAGTAACTAGATCCTACCCCCAAGTCTAAGGAAAAACGTTCCAAAGATCCCTCATTCCAACAATGTATGCTTCTTTGGTTTTGTTTTCTCATCTTATGAAAATCTCACGGGTTGTGTGTTCTTAGCTTCCGGTTGTCGCCGCTGCCGTCGATCAGAGATACCAAGACCCCGCTGCCGTCGCCGGAAAAGTATGCTGGTAAGGGTTTCAAACTTGATTTTCGTTTCTTGTGAGATTATGGGAGTCTTATTGTTGCGGCATGTTGGTTTCAGTCACCGTCATCGGAGTTGGGTCGCCGCAGCCGCTGGAGGTGGCTACCGGGGCTACCGCCAAACCGGTTCAGAGGCCGTTACTATTTCGTTTTCGTATTACAGTAAGTATCTTATGTTTCGAAAAAGCTTCGCGTTAGTATTCGGTTGTGTTTGGTTAATGAATATGAGTTTTGGTAACGTGAGGTCGAGTCCTGATTACTATATGTTGCGATTAGTGTTGCTGTGGTTATTGCGAAAGTGGCTGGGAGCTGAGGTTTTGATTGCCGTCAGTTCGGGTTGAGGCGGAAAGGACTCTGTGAGGCGTTTGGACTATGGTTCTATGTTTTGAGGTAGGGGCGCTTTCCAAAAACTATGTTTTGTGTATTGGAATTATTACATATGGATACCGGTGTGAGATACTGTGTATTTGGTGATTGTATCTGCCTTATGTATTATTTGATTGACTCGAATGATTATGGATGTTGGTTTGGCTGAACTGTTGTGCGACTTTGTGAAATGTAATGTTTTAAAGTTGATTCTTTAAAGATTTGAAATATGAGTTTAATCCGTTGAGGATTGGTTTGAAGTGAGTCAATTATTTTGATGATGTGAAAGATAGAATACTCTTGAAATTCAGCCTGGGTTGCTTTGGTTGATTTGGTCTTGATAAATGATTTGTTGTTGAACCGATTCTTTTAAAGTTTGGAAATGAGTTAAATTGGTTGATATTGAGTTGAATTTGAAATGGTTTCTTTGAGATATGCCACTGAGGCGACTATTGGATTTAGCTTGTTTTTGAATTGATTTATGGTTTTGAGCTGTTGAAAAGGAATGAGAAACGGTTTAGTTGGGACCCGAACCGGGTGGCAAAAGTCCAAGTTTTAGGGGAGGTGCTGCCGAAATTTCTATAAAATCCGAGTCTTTATTGAAATGTTGTCTGGAAAATGATGAGTTAAAGACTTCTGCTATTTTATTTGAATTATCAAGAAAAGGATGATTCATGCTTTCGAAATGAGTTAGTAAAGAGGAAATTGTGATTTAGTCTTGCTTCTTAAGAAAGGCATTGTATCTCTTTCAAGAGAAAGTTATTTAGATGAAACTTGTGTTTTAAAGCTGTTTGAATGCGAAAAGGGTTTATGCCTTTGAATTTGACTTGGGGGTTTCAATTAAAGAAATTTTAATGACTTTGAAAGAACCTGAATGTCTATTGACAAGTTTTATTTTGAAATGTTTTGAGAAAGGTTTTAAGTACTCTTTGAACTCTGAACTTTTGCAAGACTAAAACAATTTTGAACAGTTGAAACGCTTTAGAATTTATCATGGGGGTTGAAGCTGGTTTTGCCTAAGTAAAGGAAACGGCTTTGAAAGAAGTAAATGATTACGTGACTCGGTTTGGCTTAGATCCTATTTTATTACTCAAATTGGAAAGCCAATGTTTTAATGATTTTAAATGAATTTGGCGAAATGAGTTATGTTATTCTCCCCTAAAGACTTGGGACTCTGCCGAGAAACTTTTGTTAAAAAATCGCATTGTTGGATGGGTGATTTTGAATATCTCAAAGAGGCTTTTAACTTTCCATGATTATGAAAGTTTTGGAAAGAGGATGCCGAGAGTGGCATTGTTTTAAAAGGGGAATTTACCTTGAGTAAAAGTGGCTTATGAGCTTGAGATGATTTGAGAAATGAGATCTTTAAAGCCAAGGCTGAAAAGAGTTGAAACTTGATTTCAAAGTGAAATGAATTGAGAAAATGATTTATGGCTTAAATGCCGATTTCATAAATCTGATGATTTTGAATGGTGGAAGTGCTGTTTTATTATGAGCGGGAATGGTTATGTATGATTATGAATATTGACTGGTTCTGGATTGAACCGTGAGTCGGAATGGCTGTGTGTGATTATCAATATTGGCTGGTTCTGGACTGAACCGTAAGCCGGATGGCTGAGATGGATGTTGATCCATGGATGAGAATGAATGCATGTATATGCTGAATTATTGATAATTGTGATTTTTGCACTTCCACTATTGGAGATGAGGGTTTCCCTGGGTAGTAGCAATGGCTAGCCACCATGTGCTCCAGGTTGAGACTCGAAGCTCTGTTAACCCAATGTCGTAAGTGTGGCCAGGCACTGTGAAAGGCCCGGATGAGCTCGCCCCCATAAATATTCACCAGTGATGGTGATGGATAAATATTCACCAGTGAGGGTGATGGATATGGATCATGATTATGATCAAGTTTATGATGAGTATAACTCGAGTTGGGGATGCACGACAGAGGGACAGTCCAATGGTTAGCTACCAGGACTTGTCGGGTTGGCTCTATAACCGACAGATGATATCATCAGCAACTAGGGACAGGCATGCATCATATGCATTTATGTGACATTGTTTGGGTGTGCATATTATACTTGGTTTGCCTATGTGATTAATTGCTAATTGTTCTACTTGCAATGACTGTTTGTTTGTGCTTGCATCTTCCTAATTGTGTTTGCTACTGGGACTCTGTTGGATTGTGGTGATTGGTTGATGGTTGGATTGCATTATAAGGCCCACATCGGTTGGAGAGGGGAACGAAGCATGCCTTATAAGGGTGTGGATACCTCTCCCTAGCATGACGCGTTTTGACGAGTGAGTGTGGGGGGCTTTGGCCATCATTCCTATCGTCAAAGGCAAAACCGTGAGGCCTTGTGTGCCAAAGCGGACAATATCGTGCTAGCGGGTGGTCTGGGCTGTTACATTATGGTATCAGAGCGGTCTTTCCTGTAGAGCCTGAGGAATGGACCGACTATGCTTCAATTGCATACTCTGAGCGTTTGTCATGTATTAGGTCTTGTCGAATGACGAGAATTAGAGCTTGATGCACATGACGGTCTATTGATTAACGCTGTTTGTCTTGGATTGCAAAATTCTTGGTATTAAGTTTGGCCGGCTTAATACTAGTGAATTTTGTATATGAAAGCGCTAATGGGTTATCATAGATGATAGACGAGTTTTGAGTAAAGCGATTTGTGGGTTTTGAGAACGCTAGAAACTATTTCTCGAGGCTATTCAGTTGTGTGTCTTGAATTTCATTCGAGTTGACCTGTTCTTTCATGTCCTAACTTGAAGTTCTTGATTGCTGATCCTTTTGAGGAGTAGTTTGATTTTTAAACTTTATTCCTCTATTCATAGGCATTCTTGTTTGATTTTAAGTGCATATGCTTGTTTGAGATCCTTGTTGCATCTACCTTCCTCTGTTTGAGTTCTTTTTGATTCAAGTATTCTTTGACATAGCCTTGAACTTGTCTTAATGTGCTGTGACTTTTAACTCCGGGTTCTAAGTCCATTCTTTAGGAAATTGTTGATTCAGTTTTTCTCTTACTTGACAGTGATCACAGCCAATTTTGAGATTTTATAAATTGCTGTTGATTATATATATATACTTTTCTATATATGAGACTTTGAAATTATTTATACAGTTTAACAACTATTTATTTTTAATACCTTGTCTGTACTTTTACTGGTTTACGCAAT
This sequence comes from Arachis hypogaea, assembly GCF_003086295.3. NCBI lineage: Eukaryota > Viridiplantae > Streptophyta > Magnoliopsida > Fabales > Fabaceae > Arachis > Arachis hypogaea. Next base: position 60,273,498 of record NC_092055.1, on the reverse strand, counting down.
TGCACTTAACTTAAAAGTAAATTTGACTTTCTAGTAATTTTACTATAGTTCTAATGGACATCTTTATTTAATTGTGTATTTGGATATTTTCCGAAATTCTGGAAAGAAAGGGGATTTCTCGCTTTTGTCCCGGTTGAGTTTTGTTTCATAAACTTTACTTAATTCATTTTTATTTGAGTTTGATTTAGCATACCACATGAGTTTTGCCATTGTTGTTCTTTTGAAAATTTTGAACTCATAGCTTTCTTCCTATGAACGGACTAAATTCTCTATAAAATCTTTCATCTCCATGAATGTCATGTTTGACCTTGTTTTTAACTGATCTTTTACATCTTGTGAATATTGCCATTGATCTTGGTTTGTCCTCTTTTGTGAATCTCATTCTTATATGAGTAAGTTTGATTCGTTTCAAAATAGTGCATCATTTATCCTCTCATTGTCTCTACCAGAGTTTTTAGTCAAAGACTTATCCTTGAGAGATTACTAATGATTGAGTTGTCTTTTCTATGACTTTTGTATTCTTTAGGATCAATTGAAAGCTTATTTGATGTCTCATGCCTAGTGAATCTTGTTTAAACTACTTTGATTTGAGATCTTTTCTTGTATGGCTTGACTCCTTTTCAAGTACATCCTAATTTTCTTGAATATTATTGCGAGATGGTGATTTCAAGTATACTTTTGGAGACTTGTTTTGAATTTTATAAAGCAAATTGAATTCTCTTTGAATAAGTTCTAAATTGAACTTATTTTTCAGTTGCTTGGTTATAATTGAAACCATTGTTCAATTTTTGACAAAATTGTTTTAGAGTTGACATGCGCTATTTTAAATGAGGTTTTGAAAGGTTTCCTTGTTTAATGGAAACCTGTTTGTTTGTAACGCACCACTTGTCTCCTTACCAGATTATAAGCAAAAAAAAAAAAAAAATTTTTACCTCGGAATTTATTTCTTTTCTAAAGAGAGTTTAACCTCCTCTTTTGTCCCCGCTATAAATGTTATATACGCTTATTTGAATATGGGTTTTGGGAATTTTTGAACAAGCATTTGATTTCTCTTCCGAGTTTTATGAATTACCTTAGGTTAAGTTGTGCACCTAATTATCTTTCTAAAATATTTGAGGAAATATTTTAGCTCTTAGCGAAACTTGTGTGCATTTTGTTTTTAAAACTCTACATGATTTACTTCAACATGAAATTGTATTGAAGTAAAGCCACGATTATGCTTTTGTTACTCTCTTGAAGGATGTTGTTACTTAACCTTTCTTTTAGACTGCGAAGTGGTTTTTCCGCAAGTTTTGGTTCCTTTATGAACAATGTATTCGGAAGTACCTTTAATCGTGCTCGAGTTCTGTGAGCTTTGTCTTGGGTCTGAAATGTTCTCTTCTGTAAACCTCATACTTCTTCGACCCAATTTGAATTTGGTTCAAATTAATGTGTTGATTCTTCTTATTGGACCTATTGAATTTCTTTTATCCAAGGGTTATCTTTGAAGTTGTCAATTGATTTGTTTCTAGCAAATTTCATTGCTTGAGCGTCTTTGTTTATCTGGAAATTGGATACACTCTCTCAAATCTATGAGTATTATTGTTGACATTTATATCTCATTTATAAATCTGGTATCCTTCTTAGTAGACTCGAGAATTGTTTTGATATCACGTGCGATCTGTAGATGTAGTAACGCGATGCGTTAGTTCTTTAAGACGTGATATGTGCATACGAAAGTTGAAACGGTAGGTGTACAACGCTATGAGTTGTGGGTGTTTTGTTCCTTGCAAACGGGTTTGCGGTTGTCAGGCTTGTGATCGAGTATGGGGATTGTAAAGTGCTTGATGGAGTTGGAAAGTTGAAACTTTGAGGTTGATATGAGATTAGTGTGCGGATGTTAATCACGTCATTTTAACCCCATCATGTTTTATAGCCTTGATGCTTTGCCCTTCTATCACATGATTGACCCATGTTATCTTCTGCATTGAGCCTACCTTGTAACGTTTGCTTTATAATCACACTTCTGCCTTTGTATCTTTATACCTACGACCACCCAAGTATTTGAAAACTGTATATATGATTATATGTTGAGATATTTTGCTTCTTCCTTAAATGTGTTCAAGGGTGAACTGTTATGAAATTTCTTTCATTTTGTATCAATTTTCGAGGACGAAAATTTTTGTGAGGTGGGTAGAATGTAAGACCCAGAACTTTTGAAAAGTCTTATTATGATCAAGTCTCAAATCATATAGTTATTTATAGCCTTAATTTCAGAAATTATTTTATTCCAGATAATTAAGGCAAGTTTTGATTTATTGAATTTGAGACGAGTTATGATTATTATCCAATTTTATAATTATTGGATTATTTTCTATATTTGAATTATAAAATTGATAGTTATGAAGTAATAATGATTTTATATGATTTGGATTGGATAAGTAATATTTTAAATATTAATATTGCTATTTTGGGAAAATAAAGGATTTAATTATATTATTCCCAATTATTGGATTTGAATATTTTATTGAAAATAATTTGTAAAATGGATGAGCAAATGGTATTTTCTATATGCAATTACTGTTGGATTTAATTGGGTTTCAATTACTATATTATCCCTACTTCTATTCGAAATTACAAAAGTAACCCTAACCCTTATTTTCAAAAATGAAACCCTAATTTTCCCAACCCCTAACCCTAACAGAAGCAGCCGTCACCCCTTCACCCTCTTCAATGAAAAACTTCAGAAAAAAAAAAAACAGAAAATCATGGAGGAGGGAGCTTGAGGAAGAAAAGAATCAGAGAAGGAAGAGAGGAAGGAGGCCGCGTTGATGCTGCTACCAATCCGCGCCGCCATGGTCGTCCCGTCCACGGCGCCATGAGCCCTGCCTTGCCGCCGGACTGCCTTGGATCTGCCATGCGCGTTATCACCATAGAGAGAGAGGGAGCAATGCGATTGAAGAGAGGAGGAGGAAGGGAGCTTCACCGCGCCGTCACCCAGCCGGTCGCGTCTGCTGCCTTACCCCCGCCGTTGTCGCATGCGTCGCCGCCCCATAGAGCCGCACCTTGCTGCCGATCTGTCGCCGGTGCTGCAGCGTCGCCATGGATGAAGCTTCTGCCACCACCATGAACTGCGAATAGAGGTGAGAAAGAGAAGGCTGCGATGGAGGGAACCGCTCCGTCCAATCTCTGCCTGTGCTGCCGGATCCATTGCGGTCAGCTGCCACGGGGTCGCCGTCAAGCCGCGTCGGAGGAGGAGCACCGCCGCCGTGCCTCCATCGTCTCTGAGGACGCCGGTTGTCGCCGCTGCCGTCGATCAGAGATACCAAAACCCCGCTGCCGTCGCTGGAAAAGTATGTCGGTAAGGGTTTCAAACTTGGTTTTCGTTTCTTGTGAGATTATGGGAGTCTTATTGTTGCGGCATGTTGGTTTCAGTCACCGTCGCCGGAGTTGGGTCGCCGTAGCCACTGGAGGTGGCTACCGGGGCTACCGCCAAACCGGTTCAGAGGCCGTTACTATTTCGTTTTCGTATTATAGTAAGTATCTTATGTTTCGAAAAAGCCTCGCATTAGTATTCGGTTGTGTTTGGTTAATGAATATGAGTTTTGGTAACGTGAGGTCGAGTCCTGATTACTATATGTTGCGATTAGTGTTGCTGTGGTTATTGCGAAAGTGGCTGGGAGCTGAGGTTTTGATTGCCGTCAGTTCGGGTTGAGGCGGAAAGGACTCTGTGAGGCGTTTGGACTATGGTTCTATGTTTTGAGGTAGGGGCGCTTTCCAAAAACTATGTTTTGTGTATTGGAATTATTACATAAGGATACCGGTGTGAGATACTGTGTATTTGGTGATTGTATCTGCCTTATGTATTATTTGATTGACTCGAATGATTATGGATGTTGGTTTGGCTGAACTGTTGTGCGACTTTGTGAAATGTAATGTTTTAAAGTTGATTCTTTAAAGATTTGAAATATGAGTTTAATCCGTTGAGGATTGGTTTGAAGTGAGTCAATTATTTTGATGATGTGAAAGATAGAATACTCTTGAAATTCAGCCTGGGTTGCTTTGGTTGATTTGGTCTTGATAAATGATTTGTTGTTGAACCGATTCTTTTAAAGTTTGGAAATGAGTTAAATTGGTTGATATTGAGTTGAATTTGAAATGGTTTCTTTGAGATATACCACTGAGGCGACTATTGGATTTAGCTTGTTTTTGAATTGATTTATGGTTTTGAGCTGTTGAAAAGGAATGAGAAACGGTTTAGTTGGGACCCGAACCGGGTGGCAAAAGTCCAAGTTTTAGGGGAGGTGCTGCCGAAATTTCTATAAAATTCGAGTCTTTATTGAAATGTTATCTGGAAAATGATGAGTTAAAGACTTCTGCTATTTTATTTGAATTATCAAGAAAAGGATGATTCATGCTTTCGAAATGAGTTAGTAAAGAGGAAATTGTGATTTAGTCTTGCTTCTTAAGAAAGGCATTGTATCTCTTTCAAGAGAAAGTTATTTAGATGAAACTTGTGTTTTAAAGCTGTTTGAATGCGAAAAGGGTTTATGCCTTTGAATTTGACTTGGGGGTTTCAATTAAAGAAATTTCAATGACTTTGAAAGAACCTGAATGTCTATTGACAAGTTTTATTTTGAAATGTTTTGAGAAAGGTTTTAAGTACTCTTTGAACTCTGAACTTTTGCAAGACTAAAACAATTTTGAACAGTTGAAACGCTTTAGAATTTATCGTGAGGGTTGAAGCTTGTTTTGCCTAAGTAAAGGAAACGGCTTTGAAAGAAGTAAATGATTACGTGACTCGGTTTGGCTTAGATCCTATTTTATTACTCAAATTAGAAAGCCAATGTTTTAATGATTTTAAATGAATTTGGCGAAATGAGTTATGTTATTCTTCCCTAAAGACTTGGGACTCTGCCGAGAAACTTTTGTTATAAAATCCCATTGTTGGATGGGTGATTTTGAATATCTCAAAGAGGCTTTTAACTTGCCATGATTATGAAAGTTTTGGAAAGAGGATGCCGAGAGTGGCATTGTTTTAAAAGGGGAATTTACCTTGAGTAAAAGTGGCTTATGAGCTTGAGATGATTTGAGAAATGAGATCTTTAAAGCCAAGGCTGAAAAGAGTTGAAACTTGATTTCATAAATCTGATGATTTTGAATGGTGGAAGTGCTGTTTTATTATGAGCCGGAATGGCTATGTATGATTATGAATATTGACTGGTTCTGGATTGAACCGTGAGTCGGAATGGCTGTGTGTGATTATCAATATTGGCTAGTTCTGGACTGAACCGTAAGCCGGATGGCTGAGATGGATGTTGATCCATGGATGAGAATGAATGCATGTATATGCTAAATTATTGATAATTGTGATTTTTGCACTTCCACTATTGGAGATGAGGGTTTCCCTGGGTAGTAGCAATGGCTAGCCACCATGTGCTCCAGGTTGAGACTCGAAGCTCTGTTAATCCAATGTCGTAAGTGTGGCCGGGCACTGTGAAAGGCCCGGATGAGCTCGCCCCCATAAATATTCACCAGTGATGGTGATGGATAAATATTCACCAGTGAGGGTGATGGATATGGATCATGATTATGATCAAGTTTATGATGAGTATAACTCGAGTTGGGGATGCACGACAGAGGGACAGTCCAATGGTTAGCTACCAGGACTTGTCGGGTTGGCTCTATAACCGACAGATGATATCATCAGCCACTAGGGACAGGCATGCATCATATGCATTTATGTGACATTGTTTGGGTGTGCATATTATACTTGGTTTGCCTATGTGATTAATTGCTAATTGTTCTACTTGCAATAACTGTTTGTTTGTGCTTGCATCTTCCTAATTGTGTTTGCTACTGGGACTCTGTTGGATTGTGGTGATTGGTTGATGGTTGGATTTGTTTTGGCCTAGGGCCGTGGTTGGAATGAGATGAACCGATGGTTGGTTTCGGTTTTATGTTTCTGATTTGGAATAAAATCACAATTCAAACTCAATTCATCAATCATCAACATGTCAGTTTTTTTTAATAATTAACTCAACATATCTTAATTTAGTAAATAACACCAGTTTAATCACCATTCACAACCACATTTAATTCGAATCATAACTCAGAAAAATCACAATAGCTAACCATTCTCAAACACATTTCAAGTCATTCTTGTCAATTAAGAAATTCTTAACTATTATTAACCATTTGCGCTTATCCAAATAACTTTGTAGGCATTCTAAATTAAAAATGTTTAACTTTAAAAATAAAATTCCATACCTCGATTAGCCGAAATTCTATATTCAAACGCAACAAAGCCTTATTTTATTTTTAATTCGTAGTGGCAACAACCTTGAACCGAACTAACAGCAGTGGCTTTTCTGATCATTTCTCAGCAGCAGCAGTAGGAGCATTAACCGGAATAACAGCAGTCTCACTTTCCTAAGGCAGTGACGATGGTTGCAACAGGACAGAATTTGAATCGAATAGGAAGCAAGAGCAAACACAAACTTTGGAAAATTCAGGACAAGGAATGTACTAAAAATCAAATCGTTAACAAGGATGGCAGTGACAAAAGAAGTGTGTAAAAGGAAACAGAATCAAATAAAATATTAGACCTGAGCTAGAACAGCAACTCCGGTGGCCTTTTCCAGCAACAAGGACGACAGTTTGGCTTACCATCTTCAGCAGTGGCGTGGATTGTCGGCGATAGACCTTCTGTGGCAGCAGTGACACAGCAGCGGTGGAACCTTCTTCCCTTCGTTGATCGCGTCTTCTTCCTCTCGCATAGGACACAGCGGCGATTTACAGGCCCAACGACAGTGACTGTGAGGGCAACGATCGGCTTCTTCCTCACGGTGTCTGGCTCTCTCTCTGCGCTTGACGGCGTTCGGTGGCAATGGAGGCATGGCGGCGACACAGCAAAGGTTACCTCATCCCTTGGCTCTCGCGCGGTTCTTCGTTCCTCCTTGAACAGCGACGACGGCGTCCTCTTCGTCGGCAATAATGATGGCGGCGATGGCAAGGTGGGCTGGACATGGTGCAGCTCCGTTCACAAGGTGTGGGTGTGTGACAGAAGGAGTGTGTGTGTGCTGCGGTGAGGCTAAGAGAGAGCGGGTGAGTCTGTACGCTTGTGATGAGGGTGACGGCACTGAGGAGAGTGGGGGAGGGTTAGAGTTTGTTTGTGAATTTAGGAATTAGGGTTTCTGAGTTAATTTTGGGAATTAGGGTTAGAAATTAGGGATTTTATAAAGAAATAAGGATAGATATGAATAGATATTTTGATATAATTAAAGAGTAGAGTAATTTTAAATCAAACATACTCTATTAAAAATATTTAGGATCATTATTTATCATCATATTGCTAAGTTCAATTAATTATTTCTAGTTTAAATTATAAAATAAGCATATTAATCATATAATTATAAAATATAGTTTAAACTCAATATTAGTTATTCAAATTAAATGATATAACTTTTTATCAAAACTCTAATTTCAATTTGTTTAGAATAACTAATTATAATAAAAACTGTACTTGAACATTAATTAACTTAAACTTAAAGTATTTATAAAAATCAAACTAATCATTTCTAATAAATTAATCTCTAAGAGTACAAATTAATAAAATAGAACATAATTCTTTAAAAATTACTTAAATTGAACAGTACAATTCTTTCTTATTTCTTAGTTACTAAAATTATAATTTCAATTATACCAAATATCTAATATAGTTTATATAAAAATTCTAATTAATTTAAACTTCAATTATTATGAAACTCCATTTAATTACCTTTAGTAAAATAATATTCTTAAAATAAAATTATCAACAAATAAAATAAATCACAAATAACTAATTATTTGATTTTCAAAAACTAGGGTTGTTATATTCTACACACCTTAGAAAAATTTTTGCCATCGAAAATTGCTAGAAAAAATAAATTCAAACTTAAATCAAAGAGAACAGAGTATATGAATAGAAGCATAGGCATTGTCAAGAATGAATATTCAAAGAGTCAGATTCATAGGCAAGCAAAGGTATACAAGAATGACAAAGTATGGTTGGGACAATCAAATCACATTCTATAGAGGAAATTCAAACCAGAGAATTCCAATGAAAGCAACGAAGAAAAGGATGACACGAGTTCATATGGCACGAATACAGATTATACGTTGAATCAAAACTAACTTCCTAACTTCTAACGCTCCCAAACCCCGTGAATTGCATTACCTATTCTTCTATTTCATCTATGATAACCCATTAGTGTTTTCATATACATAAATCATTAGTATTAAGTTGGCCAGACCTAATACCATGAGGCATGCAATGGTAGACTAACATCGTTAATCATCAGACAGTCATGCATATAAAACTCAAACGCTTGTTATCAGAACAAGTCACAAAGCATGATAGACACTCAGAGTATGCAATGAAGCATAGTCAGTCTATTCCCAAGGCTCTAACAGGAACGAACTGCTCTGATACCATATTATAACGACCTAACTTCCAGTACGTCATGATCGTACCAAAAGTAAGGAGTTACCAACCTATTTCTTTGATGAACTATTTAATATTGAGCCTTTAGTTCGATATCGCGCTTCTATTTTATGGAAAATTCCAGAAAAATTTTGTTTTTGATTATCAAAATCATATATCAAACATTTCAAAGTAATAATAATCACATAATTATTAATAATAATATCTGTCATACAAAAGATTTCAAATAAATATCAGATACAAATCCTATCCCTCTGTATAAAATAAAAATCTTAAGCAATAAGGGCGAGGGAACTCTATGAAAGCAAATTAACTCATACACTTAACTCGTAAATAAATTCTAGAATCGCCCGCAGCTTCAAACTGAGTCTTCGAACCTGTATCACTGAAAAGGTGGAAGATTTTGGGGTGAGAACAAACCTTACGTTCTCAGTAGGGAATGGGAATGCCGTAAAAGTAATGATTAACATGCAAATAATTAACTTTGCTTAATAAACTTACTTTGTCAAACCCTTTGAAATACTTTTGAATACTACTTTAGATAAATAATTACTTCTTTAAATTCCTAACCCCAAAACAGATCTCAATCACAAAATTTGTCTCATTAAATATCTTTCAGCCACATAATTGATTCTCAGTCACAACAAATTGTTATTAATCATCTCTATACATTCACAGACTACTAGCACAAGTAAGAAAACTCAATTCAACACACAAACAAATCACAATAAAACAAACAACACAATCATAGAGAAGTAATACAAGCAAACACAACCACATGCAAATGCACAACCACTATGATGCATGTCTGTCCTAAGCAGGCCGTGAGCTCACATGTCGGTTTACACCCTGTAGCCCGACATTAGTTAGGAACAAGTCCCAGATATGGCTTCCCTTTGTGTCCTTAGTGCATGTGTGTCGGTGGTAAGGATACCACTCTTTCGTGACTACCGGGAGTCGGCACAAAGCTCGACCCCATAATATACGCACAAGGGGAAACAGTGATCCTCATTTCGTGGGCGTCCCCGAGATCAATTCACAAACAAAACAATGATCCTCAGTTCATGGGTTATACCCGAGATCAACATACAACAACAAACACGATGCTCAGTTCATGGGTTTCCCCGAGATCAATACACAATAACATAGCGATCCTCAGTTCGTGGGTTATACCCGAGATCAATATATAACCGTTAGTGGGTTATTCCCGTAATCAATGATTATCAGTTCGTGAGTTTTTCCCGCATATAAAACAAATAACAATCTATAGGTTTCTCTGAGATCAATGATCATTCAGTTCATGGGTACTTCCCAATTTTAACCAATTATCAATTCGTGGGCTTTTCCCCGTAGTTAAACAACTAACAGTTCGTGAGGTTTTTCCGCCTTTTATCACTTTTCATTATCCTTTCTAAAACGCAACAATCGACATATCAATTCGTCATTCTCTATTTCCCTTTGAGTTCTTAACATTTTTCTTTAAGCCTTTCTTAACTTTCTCAGGTACTTATCCATAAAAATCTTAACCATCAAGTCAGTCATAATCTCTACTTTAGCAATCATGACTCAAGCCAACTTTAAAACTATTTTTCAGTTTGGTTCTCTATCGAAAGACACAAGAAAAATCATTTATTTTAAATTCATTAAACACTTTTCAAAACATAACCTCTCTTTAGAAATAATCAAATAAAACTCTTTCTCAAGTTTACTAACTTCACAAAGATTCAAAAATCATCTCTCTTACTATTCAAATTCAAATATTATTATTTCACCAAATTTCCAAAAAGGTAATCCTTTATTTCAAGCCCAAAACATAACTCTTTCTATATTGAATCAAATTCAAAACATAATTTCTTTCTTAAATAACTCAAATTTGAAACATAGACCTTTCCATGGTAAATCGAACTCAAAATATTATAATTCTTTTCTTAACTAAATATAACTCAAGTAATATAATTTTCCAAATTCAAAGCTTCTAAAATAACTTTTCAAATGAAACCTCAGATTTTTATAAAATTTCGACAGCACCTCCCCTAAAACTCGGACTTAGCCACCCTTACGGGTTCCCTCTTTCTCAATAATTCAACAATCCTTTCTCAACAATTATCAAATACAAGATTCTCAAGCAATCAGAAAATCCACAATTTGCAATTCTCACATAATCCAACAATCCAATTTTCATCTCATCAATTCTTAACTACATTCACAAGTCATAGAATCCTTTCAAATTAAACTCAATCAATTCTCCATCCGTTTCTCAGCATCTTTCATAACAGATTCTCAATAATTATCTCATCATAATTCAGTTTAAGAACTAACATCCTTTCATCAATTAAAATCAGAATTTTACCCAGTCATCATTTTTTTTAAAAGTAAACTAGTCTAACTTTAAAAGCTCATAACTAATTTCCCAAAACCAATCTTCAATCAGTCACTAACCAAATCCACTACTGTTACAATACATCTAATAACCAGCCCATCATTCAATTCAATATAAGTCCATCAAAGATCAGAATTTCAGTCAATTTGCAACCATCAAGCAAACCAGCCTATGGCAACCAGCTCAACAAAATCAAATAACAGGATTCTCAATAATTCCAACAATCAGAAAATCGGTAACAGTTACAGCCTCAAATCAAAATCAATATCACCAGTTAATCATTCACCGCAACAATACCAATCACAATTCAAACTCAATTCATCAATCATCAACATGTCAGTTTTTTTTAATAATTAACTCAACATATCTTAATTTAGTAAATAACACCAGTTTAATCACCATTCACAACCATATTTAATTCAAATCATAACTCAGAAAAATCACAATAGCTAACCATTCTCAAACACATTTCAAGTCATTCTTGTCAATTAAGAAATTCTTAACTATTATTAACCATTTGCACTTATCCAAATAACTTTGTAGGCATTCTAAATTAAAAATGTTTAACTTTAAAAATAAAATCCCCTACCTCGATTAGCCAAAATTCAATATTCAAATGCAACAAAGCCTTCTTTTATTTTTAATTCGCAGTGGCAACAACCTTGAACCGAACTAACAGCAGTGGCTTTTCTGATCATTTCTCAGCAGCAGCAGTAGGAGCATTAACCGGAATAACAACAGTCTCACTTTCCAAAGGCAGCGACGATGGTTACAACAGGACAAGATTTGAATTGAATAGGAAGCAAGAGCAAACACAACTCTGGAAAATTTAGGACAAGGAATGTACTAAAAATCAAATCGTTAACAAGGATGCCAGTGACAAAAGAAGTGTGTAAATGGAAACAGAATCAAATAAAGTAATAGACCAGAGCCAGAACAGCAACTCCGATGGTCTTCTACAGCAACAAGGACGATAGTTTGGCTTACCATCTTTAGCAGCGGCGTAGATTGGCGGTGATAGACCTTTGATGACAAGTCATCTTAGCCTAGTTTTAATAGTCTTTTTCTTTGTTTTTATTAGGATTTATGCACTTTCTTGCATTGTAAGTAAGTAATTTGGAGTGGAATTGCATGTTTTGTTAAATCAATCAACCACCCTTTAATTGGCACAAGATCATGAGGTTTAAGCTTAAATTAATTGATTTTTAAATGAATTTTAAACCTTGTGAATTTGGTGATACTTTGATTGGTTGTTTTCATTACTTGTAGGTGAAGAAAAGAAAAAAATAAGAAAAGCGTGGCCTAAGGAACGTTCCCAAAGAAAACAAAAAGCGTGCCCAAGAGAAGAAAAAGCGTGGCAACATTGAGGAAGAATGGAAGCTAAGTTAGGAGAATGAACCGAGCTTCACAAGGAATAAAAGGAGAAAGCAAGGCACCAAGCTCAGTTCACTTAGTTAACTGAGCACTAAAGAAAGCAAGGAAATAACATAAAGCTCAGTTCACTAAGTGAGCTTTATTGGGCTCCTTCAAGAATTAATTCAAAGCAAAATTCCCATGAATGAAGCCACCAAGTTTCGAACTCATGAACTGGAGGAAGCAAGGAATGCTCCTTGCAAGGAAAATAAGAAGAAAATAGGCAAAAAGCTTCCTCCATGGTTCGAGCAAGGAACCTCACACTACCAAGCTTGCAAGGAAATTAAGCCAAGGTGCTTTGGCCAAGATTCGAACCTGGGAACTCCATGGAGACAAGGGAGGAGCGCCACTTTTAGTGCAAAGAAAATGAGCCAAGATGGCTCTCCCAAGGTTCGAACCAAGAAGCTTCATGAAAGGCAAGGAGGGAGCGTCCACTCTTCCAAGGAAATTTGCATCCATTTGCTTCTACCAGGATTTGAACCTGGGAGCTTGAAGTCCAAAGCACGGCACCACAAATGGGGAGTTTAGTTGGTTTTCCCAACTGAGCACTACTCTTCCCCCACTCCCCATATTTTGGCGCAACAAAAAGCACCAAGGAGCAAGCCTTGCGCGCACATTGACATGGCCAAGGATTCCATGATGTGCACAACATTGACACGGCCAAGACATAGAGCTCAGTTCAAAATTCCAACTGAGCTCTAGTGTAATGCAACATGGCCTAGGCTGGGACACGCACCAAAGTGGACAAGCAAGGCAACATTGGGCGCTTAATTTGGTTTTCCAACTGAGCCGTCCCCTGGGAGGTGGATCTTGGACCAAAAATCCACCAAAAATCCAATTTAATTAATTTCTTCACCAAATTTTAGAGCCCACCCAAATTCTTAGATCTAGATTAGAAAGTGTATAAATAAGTGTTAGTTTGATTTGGAGAGGACTTTGAACCCTCTTTTTTTTCTTTGAGAATTTTTTATTTTTGTAATTTTGAGCTTTTTACTTTGAATTTGGATCTTAGAGAATTAGGAAGGAGAATTGATCTCTCTTCTTCCTTGTTCTTGCTTGAGAACTCTTTACTTCTTGTCTTGGATCTTGGGTGGAGAATTGAAGAAATTTTGTTTCAATCTCACCTTGAGATCTCTTGTTTATCTTTCTACATAATTCAAATTCTGTTTACTGCTTCTTCTCTTCTACTGCTTCTGCAACTTACTTTTCTATTTCTTTTACAATTGTTCTTGTTGGATCAAGGAAGGATTTGAGATCTAGACTTGTTTTCTAGTCTCTTCCACTCCTGAGATCTTTACTTTCTCTTTTAATTTCTGCAATTGAGCTACATTTACTTTCTGTTTTAATTCTTCAAACATTTTTACTCTTCTGTTTGAGATCTACTTGAATTTAATTCATCTTTTGCTCTTCTGTTTATTGCAATTCCCTTGTTCTTGTTTAACTTCTGCAATCCTAGTTCCCAATTCCCTTTACAATTCAAGCAATTTACATTTCTTGCACTTTAAGATTCAGTCATTTACATTTCTTGCAATCTAAGTTTCTGCAATTTATATTTCTTGCACTTTAAGATTCAGCCTCTTTAATTTCTCTGCACTTTAATTTTCAGTCAATTACCCCTCCCCCTTTACATTTCAAGCAATTTAGCTCCTGTCAATTACAAACCACTCAAACTAATACTTGATTTGCTTGACTAAATCAACCACTAAACTAAAATAGCTCAATCCTTCAATCCCTCTGGGATCGACCTCACTCATGTGAGTTATTATTACTTGATACGACCCGGTACACTTGCCGGTTAGTTAGGGTGTTGTAATTTGTTTTCTAAATTCTCCCATCAAGTTTTTGGCGCCGTTGCCAGGGATTGATTAGATTGACAATGATTGAGTGAAGTGGAGATCTAGATTAAGCACTTTTTCTTTTCTGTTTCTTTAATTCTTAACTAACACAGTAACTGTTTGAACTTTTGCTTAAGCTAACTAAAATTTCATTCTAGCAATGGATTGAAGTGTTACTATCCTTTTGTTTTGTGTGATTTTTACGTGTGGTTTGCATGTCAGGGACAAGAGGAGCTATACCCACCTTTTGTGAACAAGATGAAAGAACCCTCAGGAGATTAAGAAGAGCTAAAAGAGGGAAAAACATTATTAGAGAAGAGGATTCAGAAGAAGAGTTCCAAGATATGGAGGAACACTCAACAAACCCAACAAATCCACCAGGAGGAGCAGCCAATAACAACAACAATCCACCACAGAGAAGCGTTTTGGCTTCCTACACATTTGCAAATCCTAGACATTGTGGGAGTAGCATTCTTACCCCAAATGTTAATGCAAATAACTTTGAACTAAAGCCACAACTCATCACCTTGGTTCAAAATAATTGTTCTTATGGAGAAGGACCACTTGAAGATCCAAACCAACACTTGTTTACTTTCTTGAGGATTTGTGACACTGTCAAAACCAATAGAGTGCATCCTGACAGTTACAAGCTATTGTTATTTCCATTTTCTCTCAGAGATAAAGCTACTCAATGGTTGGAATCTTTCCCAAGAGATAGCATCAACAACTGGGATGATCTAGTGAGCAAGTTTCTTGCAAAATTTTACCCACCTCAAAGGGTCATCAGGTTAAAAACTGAAGTGCAAACATTCACACAAATGGACACTGAACCCATCTATGAGGCATGGGAGAGATACAAGGCTCTAATTAGGAAGTGCCCTCCTGAAATGTTCACTGAATGGGATAGATTGTAGAATTTTTATGAAGCTTTGACATTGAAATCTCAGGAAGCTCTTGATCACTTAGCAGGAGGTTCTCTACAATTTATGAAGACTGCAGAGAAAGCTCAAAATCTCATTGATATGGTGGCTAACAATCAATATTTCTTTGCTCCCAAAAGGCAACGCCAACCATCACAAAGGAAAGGAGTGGACTCAATCTTAGCTCAAAACAAAATGATGCAGCAGCAAATTCAACAACAATTTGAGCAAATGGCCAAAAGGATTGATAGCCTCCAAGTTGCAGCAGTCAACTCAAGCCAACCATCATCCACATGGGGGACAAATGAAGAAACTCAAGAGGATCAACAGCAAGAACAAGTCCAGTACATGCACAATCAAAATTTTGGGACAAATGAGGTTTATAGTGACACTTACAACCCCTCATGGAAGAACCACTCCAACCTCAGATGGGGAGACAATAACAATCAACCTCAACAACCATGGCAAAGGAACTCAAACCAAAACAGTTGGAAAAACACAAACCACAACAACCAGCAATATATAGAACCAATGGTCAAGCTAAAATTTCAAATAGAGAGCTCAAGAGAATCCTTGAGAAGACTGTTGGGAACTCAAGAAAAGATTGGTCCAAGAAGCTAGATGATGCACTATGGGCCTATAGGATAGCTTTCAAGACACCTATTGGCATGTCTCCATACCAATTAGTGTTTAGAAAAGCTTGCCATCTACCAGTAGAGCTTGAACATAGAGCATTTTGGGTTCTAAAAATGTTGAACTTTGATAACCAAGCTGCTGGGGAAAGAAGGCTACTACAACTCAATAAGCTGGAAGAGTTCAGAAATCAAGCTTATGAGAATGCCAAGATTTACAAGAAAAATACAAAGAAATGGCATGACCAAAAGCTAGCAAGAAGAGAGTGAGCTATAACCTCAACTGAAGAGGAAAGAACGTCAAGCTAGTGACGTTAAAGAAGCGCTGGTTGGGAGGCACCCCAACACTCATATCCTTTTAATTTCCTACTTTCTAGAAGTAGGTTATGACTGTAGCTTAGATAGTTTGAGTATCAGTTTGAAGTGCTAGTTAGTTAGATTAGTGAATATTTGAGTTATTTTTAGAGTTTGCTGGAAGTGCAGAGTTGCATGATACACATATTGATGATGATTGGTTAGGCTGAGAAACTAGCTAAAAAGCTAAGTTTGGTGTGGCCTTTAACCCACTTAATTTAGGCTTACGACTAATTGGTTGAATTAACTTTGAAAGTAAGCCCAAAAATTAAGTTTGGTGTGGCCACCACACAGTAAGCCCAGACATGGTTTCAGTTTGAAAGCATTTAGTAAATTGATGGTGCATTAAGGGCTACTTTATTGTGTACGAATGGGATGGAAGTGGAAGAATGTGAAAGGATTAAATTTATTCCACCCCTTATATACACATTAAAATCCAATGATGAAACCAATTTACTATATGCAAAGGATTTAAGTTTGGTGTCCCAAGGGACACTCATCAATTGCATTTTAGTTGCATTTTAATTGAGGGAATATGTAGCAATATTTTTTTTACCATTACTGATCGGGTTTTGGAATTTAATTTTCAGGAAAGGGTGGGGCCCGTATGAGTGATAGTTCACTGAGACAAAGATTCAAAGTCTACTTGCACTTTGGAACTCAATATTTGAAAGAAGCCAAAATGATAAGGATTGGCGCCTCTTCCCACGCTAGGCGTAACTCCCAAGTGGGAAAACATTGGATTACTTTTTACTTCCCACCTTCCCACCTTCCAGACTATCTTTCTCATCCCTATAAAAGCCACTCACTTTTTCACTTTTCTTTACACTTCAAAAACCCAATGTCACACCCGAAAGCAACTGCACTTCCCCTCCTCTTTTCTTTCCTTGTCCTTACTATTCTCTTTTACTTGATTAGGGATAATCAAGTCCTAAGTTTGGTGTTGTGGAGTAAAACCTTGTTTTGCTCTCTTTCTTTGTACCCTTCTTTAACCTTTCAAACCCTCTTTTCTCTCTCCAATGGCACCACCAAGAGCCTCTTCATCAAAGAAGAGAAAGACCAAGGAAACTACCTCCGGATCCTCAAACTTCAATGAATACAAGTTCCTCTCATCATTCAACCAAAACCAATTTTATGGTTAGGTGAGTGAGAGGCAAATCATTCAAGAAGTGGGCTTCCAACTTGGAAGGAATGAACATCCAGAGAGTAATAGAGAGATTAACAACAGAGGATGGGCACTCTTGTGCAACCCACCAAGGAAGGTGGTGGAGAGCTTGGTTAGGGAGTTTTACGCCAGTGCTGTGCCACAACGTGGGCAACCATATGGCTACCTAAGCTATATGAAGGGGAAAGCTATTGGCTAGAGCCCTGCTAGCATAAATAGGATGCTAATGGTGAATCAAACAAACTCCACCCGGAGCTTTGAAGAAAGATTAAAGCAGCAAGACCCAGGATTTGAATAGATCCTTAATGAGATATGTGTCATCAATGTACAATGGATCAATGATAAAGATGAAAGGCCCAACCAGCTAAGGAGAAGAGATTTGAGCCCTCAAGCAAGAGGGTGGCTAAACTTTGTAAGGAGATCCCTCAACCCCACATCCAACACTTCAGAGGTAACATTGGAGAGAGCAGTGCTCATATATAGCATAATGAGGGGAGAGAATGTCAACATTGGAGAGATGATAGCCAACAACATCAATAGGGTGCTGAAAAGAACCAAGGATAGTACAAGGTTGGCCTTCCCAAGTATCATCCAGAGGCTGTGTGATGAAGCTAGTGTGGAAAAGATCATTGATGAAGTTTTGGTGGACCAAGAGAAACCTATAACTGCCAAGAAAATGGCCAAAGTGGTGGCCGTCAACCCAGCACAACAAAGGGTAAGAGGGCACAGAACTCATGCTCAAGAACCACAAGGTCCACCACAAGAAGGAGAAGCTGAAGACCAACCATAATACCTACCACTTCCACCACCACCATATCCACAATTTCCTGAAGGCTTCAACTGGGAGCAAATGCAAGGAGACATCCACCAAATAAAGGGAGATATACACTATTTGAGAGAAGATGTCAACCAACTCAAGGAACAACAACAACACTAGTACCAAGTGCAGGAGAGCATACAACAACTCCAAGAAAGCATGGAGTACATGAAGGAGCAACAGGGCTAATTCAACTGGGGAGAAATGCAAGGGAGCCCCAATAAAATCATGGAGCAAGGTAAATGGCAACAGAGGAACCTTGCTGAGTTTAGGCATCTTTATGATGCTAGAACTACTTCAAGGAGGCAGTATGACATCAATACGTAAGCAAAACTGAATCGTTTGTGCAATGATGTGGCTGCCTTAAACCCCGGATACCCAACATTCATACAAGGGATGAAGGAGCGGAATGCTAGGCAAGAAGAGATATTAGCCAAGCACAAGGAGGATGAGAGGATCTACATGAGAAGGCTGGAATTTTAGAAGCCCAAGGATACAAAGGCACAAGAAGGATCCTCCAAGAATGATGGTGATGACTCCTCCTCCAAGAAGAAAGACAAACGGAAAGGGCCAATGAATTGAAGCTGCTCCAAGAAAATCAAGGGTTGTTGAGTCCCATGGTTGATAATCTCAAGTTTTAAAATTCTGAATTTTTGTTAGTAATTTGATAGTAGTTGCAGTAGTTGTTGCTTTAATTTTCTTATGTTTGAAGTACTTTATAAGTCCTTTATGCTTATGTTTCAATTTGAAGAAGGAAAATGTTGTTTAAGTCTCATGAACATCAAATAAAATTAGATTGTTTCCATTTAGTCAATGATGAGTTGTTGCAAAAACAAGAGTAAAGAGACTAAGACCAAGTAAGAAAATTCAGGACTAAGAGATAAGGAACTAAGTATAGAACCATGAATGAATTTGAAAGAAAATAAGTCATAATGAACAATTAGATTTAGAAGATATGACAAGTAGATGCTAAGGATGTCCTTTGAATATCTATAGAACTAGAAGTAGTAAGCAAAAGACCCAAGGCTCTGAGCATCAAATACTAGGATAAAAGAATGAGACACATAGCCGAAAAGAACGAAAAGATCCTAGTAGATGGTTGTGGTGAAGATGTGTCAAGAAGAGAGACCTGGGCAAGTAAATTCTTAGGGGTGTTTCAACACCTAGTACCTTAAAACCAACTGGTTTGGGAGTGCTAATCGAAAGCCTAATCTAAAGGGTCATCTTGAGACAAAACACTTAGAGTCATGGTCAATTGAAAAGAAAGAACAATAAAAAATAAAAAGGACACTTCTTGCTACTTCAAGGTGACAATCAATAGAAAAGGCTCCTTAGGCAAATACTTGAAAGAATCCTCAAGAGTCTAGGAATTCTTTGTGACATGAAATCAATAAGATTCATACATGAGTTAAAACTTAGCCCATGTCCTTGGTAATGAGTGCAATTATTTAAGGTCAAGTCTCAATCCATTTAAGAATAACTCACATTGATTTGCTTGAGGACAAGCAAAGCTTAAGTTTGGTGTTGTGATGACTTGCATCATTTACCTCTTTTTCTTATCTAAAAGGACCATAAAAAGAGCATAATCTCATTGAATTAACGCAATTTCATGAACCAATGCAATTTCATGAACCAAATGATAAATATTATGGTACATTGGTTTGAAATAGGTTTGTATTGAATTTCAGGTTAAAAGAGCAACAAAAAGGGAAGGAAACAACAAATAAGGCTGGGCATGTGAAGCTGGGCGTGCCACTTGAAATAAACGCCATGATTTTGTATAGGCATGGCACGCCAACACTAGGGCATGGCACACCTGTTGGTAATTCCAGAAAGGAGTTCTTAAAGCTTTAACATGGGCGTGACACACCAGGAGCCAGGCGTGGCATGCCAGTTAAAAATTCCAGAGAGCAAAATTGAAGGCCACAAAGGGGGTGTGGCACGCTAGGCTGGACGTGGCACGCCAACCCCATCATACACCATGGGTGTGCCACTTGAACTTGTGGGCGTGGCACGCCAGTTCACTAATCCAGAAGGGGACACACACTGGGCGTGCCACTTGTTCTCGAAGGCATGGCACACCAACTCTAACCCAACACTTGGGCATACCACTTGAGGACCTAGGGATGGCACGCCAGGCTTGAAGGAATCACACCAACATGGGCATGCCACTTGAACACCAAGGCGTGGCATGCTAGTTCAAATTTCTAGAGAATAGAAGAAAGAAGAAAAAAACTGGACGTGCCACTTGGGCTCGAAGGCGTGGCACGCCAGGCTAACCAAATGATTAAGAAGACCCTGGGCGTCCCAATTGGGTTCGAAGGCGTTGCAAGTGAGGGAGGTTGATGCAAGGGGCGTGCCACTTGAGGAACTGGGCGTGGCATGCCAAGCCAAACTTAGTGGCTAAGCGTGGCACGCCACTCAAACGCTAGCCACACACGAAGCTAAAGGGTCACGTTTTATGAGTTTTCCTTTTCCCTCCAGCTGTAATTTTCTTTTCTCTTTTGTATTTTCTTAATTCTAGTGATAGGAGTAGTATAAATAACCCATAGAAGTACTAAAAAGAGGGTTGGGAAGTTAGCTTTTGGATTGCAAGTTTTAGTTTTACTTTTACACTTCACTTTATCTCTTCCATCTCTTGTACTTTTTCTCTCAGCTATAAGTAGCTAAACTCCCTCTCATTAGGAGAGGGAGCTCTGTTATACTTGATGGATTATTGATAGTGAATTTTTTTTCCCTTCATCTTCTCTTTGATTTGCTAGAAGGAATTTCGTTCTTCATGCTAGTGTTCAATCATCTTGGGAAAGAGGTTGAATACAAAATGGGTTTCATGGGAACATTGGAAAAGGAAACATGAAATCATGCTTGAAATCCCTTCTCACAATTGAGTAGATCTGGGTTTTCGGATTGGATATAGTGACATAAACCATCCACTATTTGGATCAATGAGGATGTGTGGTATAATCAGAGACCAAGCATAACTCTCTTCATGAGCAATTAGACCAAGGAATTGGCTGATTATCAAGATTTGAGAGATTGAATCACCAAGGGATTGGGGTTCAATCAATCATGATTGCCAAGAGGTCAATGAGTTGCATGATTGAAGATGAGATAAGCTAGACTTAATCCAAGGAGAGCAACATCTCCTAATCCCAATGAATTTTCCCTATTCTTATCTTCCATATTCTTTATAGCTTTCTTTATATTCTGTTATTCCCCATTCCCATTTATAATTCAGTCGTTTACATTCCAGCTCTTTACATTCTTGCCATTTACTTTTCTGTACTTTACTGCTTCTCTTTACTTTTGAGTTATTTACATTTCTGTTCATTTAGAATTTTGCAATTACGATCTATATTGTTCAGCTTGAATAATTCACCCATTGATAAAAATTGCTCAAATCTACCAATCTCTGTGTATTCGAGCCCACTCCTAGTAGGTTATTACTTGACGATATTTTTAGTGCGCTTGCCAAAAGAACGGATTTATTATTTTATATGGGAGTGAATTCCGGTCATCAACTTACTACCTCGGTCAAGGTAGCCATGAACTCTAGTTGCCTCCTTTGAGCTTCACGTCGCTCTTGAATGATGGTACGTAGTTCCCTTTGCTCTTGGAGATATGAAATGAGAATGTCGTTCATTGAGGAATAGGGTGGATAGAAGGGTTCATCATATGAGAGAAAAGGTTCACAATAGGAAGATGGTTCATTTTGGTGGGGGTATTGAGGTGGTGTATGTGAGAATGGTGGTTCTTGGGAGTAATTGTGTTGAATTTGTGGTGGCTCTAAGGTTTTTCTTTCATAATGGTCACAAGGATGAGGTAAGGGTGATTGGTTCTAAGAGGGGTATGGATCATAGGATGGTCCTTGGTAAAATATGGCTTGTGAGGAAGGTTGAGAGCTATGTTGAGGATAGGGTTCATAGGCTTATGGTGGTGGGTATTGATGATCACAAGGAGGTCTATCATAGCTATGGGATGGGTATGTATCAAGGGATGGTTCTTGCTCATAGTACATTAGAGGAGGTTGTTTCCAAGAGGGTTGATCATAAGCGTACGGATCCTTCCACCTTTGATTGTCCCATCCTTGATGCAAGCCTTCATTGTAGTTCTCATTTCCTACAACATACTTGTAACCACACTCATAGTCAAAGGGGTGAGAATTCATGGTGAAAAGGGAGAACAAGATCAAAAGGTAATAAGAAATAAAGAAGACAAACTCCTAAACCAAAAATAGCAAACAAGCAAAAATAAAACTATTCACACTATTCACATATGAACATTAAACAAAAACAAGCACACATTGCGATTCCCCGGCAATGGCGCCAAAAACCTGACGGAGGATTAATGTCAGTTAGGAATTTTCACTGAATAATTCCGTTGATAGTATAGTTCCAAACCAACAAACAATCCTCAATCAAAGTTTAATTTGTTTGTCACAAGTACAAACCCAATAAAAATAATCGAAGTATCTAAACCTCAGGTCGTCTCTCAAGGAATTGCAGGGAATTATGCATATTATTGGTTATGAAATTGTATGATTTTGGGTTTTGAGTTTGAACAAGGAAATATAAATGACAAAGAAAATATAGCTAACAATTAATATGGGTCTTGGCAAGGATTAAGAGTCAAGGTTTCCTATCTTGGACCATTGACTACAACATGATGATTACAAAGGATTAATTCTACTTAATTATCCTCTAACAATTGAAGGAATGTCAAGCGAACATAATTGGTCCTAGAACCAATTAACAACCTTAAATCACCAATCGAACTGGACATCAATAATCTCAAGGGACCTAAGTCCTCATCACAAGCCAAGAGTACCAAAATCTACTCTAAAAACCAACCGAGCATTTTATCAAACACTTGGAAGGTACAAAATAAAAGCATGATAAAATGACAAGAAATATAAATTCTACAACTACCAATTGCAGGAAAACAATAATAACAACTCAATTAAACAATAAAGGAAGACAAAACATAAATTGTATTAAATGAAAATCAAAAGCAACAAAGTGTCACAAACATAAAGGCAACAAGATAAAGGAAATGTCAAATAAAACTAGAAGAGCAAAGATGTAAGTACAATAAATTGCAAGGAAAGTAAATGAAAACAAGAATTAAACCTAAATCTAAGGGAAATCGAACCTAATTCTACCCTAATTCTAGAGAGAACAGAGAGCTTCTCTCTCTAGAATATGACCTAAAGCATGATTCTAAGCTAGTCCTAATTGCTCTCTCCTTGTTCCCTCTTGAATTCTGCATCAAATAGCTTCAAAAATGAGTTGGATTTGGGCCTGGATGGCTCAGAAATCGCCCCCAGCGTTTTGCCTTTAATGAGGTCACATGCCGCTAGTCACGCATACGCATGGGTCACACGTACGTGTCACTTGGAAACTTTCCTTATCACGCGTACACATCAGTCACGCGTACGCTTCGATTTGACTAGTTTCTTTTTCACGCGTACACGTCGGTCACGCGTACGCGTTGCCTTAAATCTTCCAAATCCTAATCTTTCATTAATTCTCCATCTTGCATGCTTTTTTCTTCACTCCTTTGATCCATTCCTTGCCTCTTAACCCTGAAATCACTAACAAACATATCAGGGCATCGAATGGAATTAAAGTGAATTAAATTTAACTAATTAATGGCCTAAAAAGAATGTTTTTAACCATTAAGCATAATTAGGAGAGATTCATGAAACCATGCTATTTTGTTGATTAAATGGGAGAAAAGTTAACAAAATCCACCAGATACAATACAAAATAAAACATAAAATTGTGGTTTATCACTCCTACAAAATATTTGGCCAGATTTTGACTTATAATTTGATAGTTTCTAGCTAACTATTGAATTATTAGTTGTGAGTCTCCCATGATTTCAAATGATCGAGCTCCTTTTTTGATTAATAATTCCAAACCAATAATTAAGACCTTATATTCTGCTTCATTATTCAACAATCTAGGCTCGAGTAAAAACATAAAGTTGTTCGGGGCTTCATTAGAAGCAACTATTAATATACTAACTCCCACTCTATATTGATGCTAAGATCCATCGAAGAATAACTTCCATGGTTTAAATTCTAAGTATCCAGTTATATTTTAGATAACTTTCTCATCAATATCAACACAAGGGTGGTCTGCTAGAAAATTAGTAATTACCTGTCCCTTAATTCCTTTAGCGGAGACATAAAATAAAGAAAATTTGATTAATCCTAACATCCATTTTCCAATTCGACCCCTTAAAATTAGGTAAGAAAGAATATATTTAATAACATTGAACTTAGAAACAACATAAACATTCCTTCCAATTAAATACCCTTTAAGTTTAGTACAAGAGAAGTATAAGGTTAAGCAAAACTTTTCGACTGCACCATATCTAGTTTCTTTATCAGTCAACATTTTACTTAGATAGTACAGTACTAATAAAGAGTTATGCACGCATTGAGCCAACACTGAGCCCCACGCCTAACCCCGCCCACACCTCCACGCACCTGGCGCGTACGCATCCATGATTCTGAATACGCAACCCACGCGTCCGCGTGGGCGACGAATATGCGTCGACCGCGCCACCTGCACCCCTGGAACATTTTCCAGAGACTTAGGAGAACTATGGACTGACACTATGCCCTGCGCCTAACCTACTTCATGCGTGCGCTCACCTGGCACGTACGCGTCCTTCTGCTGGTCTACGAATCGACGCGTAAGCATGCCTGCCGCATCCGCGTTGATCACGTAATTCGCACTCCTGGTACATTTTTCCCAAGAAGTGTGCAAACAATGCGCCAACACTGTGCTACGAGCACAACTCCCCCACACGCGCAGGCATACATGATGCTTGCGCGTCCATCTGCCACATGCAATATCCACGCATGCGCGCACCGTGCGCGTCAATCTTAATGCAGCCAACTCCTGGTACTTCGACCAGAGAGTTGCGCAAGTTTCAGGCCAGCATTGTGCCACTAGCACAACTACCTCTCACACATGCGCGCACTTGGCGCGTACGCGTCCAATCTTCTTCTTCTGCCCACGCGTACACGTGGGCGATGCTTCCGCGTCCCTACTGTCTTCATGCCTATCCACGCGTATGCGTGGATGGCGTGCGCGCGTCGATACCACGATGCAGAAACACTACAGCGCGCCTTTTTCTTCTTTTTTCAAATCATTTCCTTCTTCTTTCCCCTTCTATCATCCTTCTCTACTTCAACCCCCCTTTCTTAGCCCCTATCACCGGCGACCACCACTTCCATTGGTCCCACACTCTTCTCTCTCCTCTCTTTCCCCAATTTTTTCCTTTTCTCCCCCTCTCTCACTTACATTTTCCATTACCTTTTTCTCCTTCTCAAGGTATGCTCACCCTCCCCTTTTCTTTGTTTTGCTTTCTTCTTCTTCATTCATTAGTTGCATTTTTTTGCTTTCCTACTTAGCTATCTCCTTATTCATGCTTACTTGTTTGTTTGCTTTTTTTCCTTCCTTTTTCTATTTTTTCATGGGTGTTGAGTGTAGAGATTCCTCTTGCATTAGTGGGTTCATTTGTTGCATTTAATTTCCTTGCAATGTGTGGTGCTTTATGATGATTGATAATGCCTTGTGGAATGCTACATTGTTACATTTCCTCTATTTGTTCATTGCTTACGGGTAGCACACCAAGTGTTTGATGAAAGGCACACATGAGTTTTTGGTTCAATATTGCCTTACTGCTTTCCACCTAGTGTTCTTTCTCACTCACTTGCTTATTTCTATGTGCACTGAGCCTGCCACTCTTCATGTCTCCTATTCATAGGCTCATCCCTTATGACTTGCTTCTTGCTATCGATGCTTGAGTATATACCTCTCATGCCTTTTATTTGCAAGCTTATACCCCTCTTGCATCACATGCTAAGTGACTTGCCATTATTTTCATTATTGTCTTGCTTACATGTTGCAGCTGTCATATTTACGAGACATTTATTCTTTTGTGGCTCTTTCTATCACTTGTATGACATTTTCCATGTGCTGTTTCTTTGAGTTTCATATATGCTCTTTCCTTTTTTTAGGATTGTCATCACAAAGGATAAAGGAAAGGCACCAAGAAGGCACCTCAAAGAACCACCACTAAGGCACATCAAGCACCCAAAGCCAAGCCCCTCCTCAAAAAGGTGAGGAGCATCATTAAGATTGATGAACAAGAGAGGAAAAACCCTGCGAGGGATTCTACTTAGTTTTCCAACCGTTATTGTGAGCTCATATTCCCCCTTGTGACTGAAAGGAACTATCACCCTGAGCCCCTTCTCAACCCTCCGGCCCATGTTGCTCAGTTAATGATACCCCGCATCGAGCGACGAAAGTGGGGGTTTCTCATGAGAAGATCGGAGGAAGCTAACTTATCATGGGTGGTGGAGTTTTACACCAACTTCTACTCACTCTCTCTCACATCCGTATTCATGCGCCGGAAGCAAGTCCCCGTCTCAGAGGAGGCTATTCACGGAGTACTCAAGACCGGACCATTGGCAGATGGGATAGACGCTTACCAAGAGGCCTTGAAGCAGTGTTGTGAATTTGGGTATGACTTTGATTGGGATGCCGTTCACCGGGTAATTGCTATACCGGGAGCATTATGGATCCAAGGAAGAATGAGATCCTAGCCCAAGGGCATTGACGCGGGCTATCTCACTGTGGAGGCCCATGCCTGGGCCCAGATCTTATCTCATTATGTGCTGCCTACCACTCACGGGTCATCTATCACCGTGGAGCTTGCCTTGTTGGTTTGGTGTGTACTTACAGAGAAACCGGTCAATGTCCCTCTTCTCATCCGACAAGCCGTGGGGCGTGTCCATGCTAGAGGAAACCTACCCTTCCCCGCTTTGGTGACCGAGCTAGTAGCTGCTACTGGTGATCCTCGGGAGACTAAGGATTGGAAGGCACTAATTCCGGTGGATGGCGATATCGTCCCAACTGAAAAATATCTCAAACCCCCGGTGAATACCGGAAACCTTGACATAGCTCTTCCCATGGGCATTCCCACCACCTCATCTGCACCACCTAGATCATCCCACCAACGCCTTGAGGATCTCCAAAAGAAGATGGATCGATATGAACGGCGGAACCAACGCCAGTTTGCTTATATCAAGAAGCTTTTGAGTTTTGTGATCCCACCTATGGAGGAACCAGAGATTTTCACTTCCACCTCGGACTTGAGTGACGATAGGTTGGATGGAATGGATCATCTAAGCTCCAAGGCCGATCGTCCCTTACGCCTCACCAATAGCACCAACGACGGTGCCAACTCTTAAGTGTGGGGAGGTTGTTCGACCGGCCTCCGTAGGTAACACCCAAATAAACCTTGATTTTCTTCAGTTAATTATGATAGCTTGCATGATTAGGTTTTCTTTTTGAATACCTTTTGCATAATAGTTATCTCTTGTTAGGTTTCTTGTTAGGTGTACTTGGTTAATGTCATGATTTTTTTTTCTTTCTTTCCAAGAAACTATGATTTTCAGGCAACCCTACCAATTTGAAACCTTTTGTTACTAAACTTGCTTGAGGAATATATTTTGGAACATGGTTTTAGAGTTGAGAACACAAGCAAGTGAGACTTGAGCCAATTGCGTGGTTATATCTTATAACCACTTATCTTCCTTCTTGTGTGCATTGTTCTCCTTTTATGATTGTGATCCTTGATTTGCTTGACTCTATATGTCTATTATTGTGTGTATGAATACATGTATGTGATTGAGACCATTATTTCACTTAACCACTTACCCAATTAGCCATACCTTACAACAACCTTTGTTAGCCAAATTGAGCGTACGCTTAACCCACTTGTTCTTAATTTCAGGACATTACAAGCCAAAAGCAGAAAACCATAAATGTCCT
Source organism: Arachis hypogaea (assembly GCF_003086295.3). NCBI lineage: Eukaryota > Viridiplantae > Streptophyta > Magnoliopsida > Fabales > Fabaceae > Arachis > Arachis hypogaea. The sequence goes on along the minus strand of NC_092055.1, from coordinate 60,245,661 downwards.
TATTTAAATCTTTGATTAGCTTAGGCTAGTGTGTGTGTCACTCAAGTGTGGGAACTTGGGACATTGGTTGAGGTAAGAGCATGTTTTTGTTTTTATGGAAAATATTGGAAAGTGGGTACATACTCATGTGGCTATTGAATGTGTATACCATATGCATTGGTACCTTTGTATATAAGTACATCAAAAAACGAAAAAGAAAAAAAAGAGGAAAAGAAAAACAAGAAACAAAAATAAAGAAAAATGAACAATAAAAAGAAAATATAGAAAGGAAAGAAAAAGAAAAAAAAAAAGAAGAAAGAAAGAAAAAGAGGACAAAATACCCCAAAGTAAGATTCAGTAACAATCAATGCATATGTGTAGTGATCAAAGGAGAATACATAAGTATGTGAAAAAGAGAGGAGTGGGTAGTTAGGTTAGCACGCAATTGTATAGGTTGTATATAGATTAGGTGGGATGCTTAGGTTAATTGAAGATTCAAGTTCTAGCCCACTTAGCCATATATATAACGCTACCTTGACCCTAGCCCCATTACAACCTAAGGAAAGACCTCAAGATGTATGTATGTATCCATAGAATAACTGTTGATTGTTAGAGGAAGAACAAATTTTGGAAAGCATGAAATAGAGGAGAATTGAGTGATCGACCCTATACACCGAGCGAATAGAGTGTAGACACTTCCGATGAGGGTTCGAGACTCAATTCCTTATTCCCGGCTCTCGCGAGCATTCTTCATGAAAGTTATACGCATTTCACTTTAATGATTGGAATTGGTAGAGTTCATATATTGTTATCATTTTGCCCCACGTGCTTGCACATGTTCTTGGAAGATTGACTTGCTTTTGAGCAAGTAGGTAGTAGCATTCATTTTAGTTGCATTCATGTAGGTAGATTGCATCTTAGAAACCCCATTCCCTTGTGATTCTTTGATCTTTGGTTTTCCTTCAAGCATGAGGACATGCTTGGTCTAAGTGTGGGAAGGTTGATAAACCCCGTTTTTAGGGTTTACCTTGCATCAATTTTGAGGGTTTTATCAATATTCTTTCACACTTATTCATATAAAAATGCATGAATTTGTGTTCCTTTCCCAACTTTGCTTCATGGATGAAAACATGCCTCTTTTGCATTAAGTTAGAAATATTTGAATCCTCCTCTATTACCATTCGATGCCGTGATCTGTCTGTTAAGTGATTTCAGAAGTTATAGGGCGAGGATGGCTTAGAAGAGAGAAAGGAAGCATGCATATAAGGAAGCAGCATGAAAAAAATGGAACTTTGGAGTTTTGAGCAGCGACGCGTACGCGTGCCTTGCGCGTACACGTGGATGCGCGCTACCAAGATTGGCATGAAGAAGCCAAAGCCAGAGCCGGCACATTTTCATGGCTAAGCCAGATTCTCATGGACACTGACGAACTCATTTTCTATCGGTAAAGAAATTCACAAATATAATTGCATTGTAAGTATAGCTTCTAGACCGACAAAAAATCCTTTCGTACAAAAGTTTTGGTTGTCACAAGTAACAAACCCAATAAAATTTATAAACCAAAGTATTCAAACCTCGGGTCGTCTTCTCAAGGAATTGCAGGGAAGTATGAATTATTATTGATTATGAAAAACAGTGTTTTTGGGTTTCAAAAGGTTTAAACAAGGGAAATAAATTGCAGGAATTAATAAATTAATAACTAATAAAACTCTTGGCAAGGTACAAAAATTTGGAAGTCCTATCCTAGATATTCTTATCAATGGTGATGAGAATTGAGTTTTAATCCCACTTAGTTAACCTTTACTAAAGCAAAGGAAAGTCAAGTGGACTAATTAGTTTGATCTTCAAGTCCTAGCCAATTCTTAAGAGAGGACTAGAGTTATCGGAATTTAATTCAATTAGCAAAAATAACAATTATCAATCACGATGAGTTTGATAACTCAAGAGTCTCTAATTAATCAATTAAAGCCAAGAATATAAAAAGCTAAATAAGAATCATAAATCTGAAATACCTCAGTTTTATATTAAATAAAGAAAATCCTAACATGAATGGTTCATAAGTCAATTTGGCAACATAAGTAATTAACAAATAAAAGCATTAAAGTATCTGAAAGTAGAAGAGAAATATAAAGTAAAAGGAATATTGAACCTGTGACTGAAGATGAATTGAACTAAAATAATAGAAATCCTAAAATCCTAAATCCTAAGAGAGAGGAGAGAACCTCTCTCTCTAAAAACTACATCTAAATTATGAAAAGTGAATAATGGAAGACATGTTAATGAATGGATGAATTCTCCCACTTTATAGCCTCTAATTTGTGTTTTCTGGGCTGAAAACTGGGTCAAAAACAGCCTAGAAATTGCCCCTAGCGTATTCTGGTACGTACAGGTCATGGGAAAGTGACGCGGAAGCGTCGACCACATGTTTGCGTGGATTGCATTTCTGCCAGGTCACGCGTCCGCGTGATCCACGCGTTTGTGTCACCTGGCTTCGGAGCAGCTATGGCAAATTAAATATCATTGCGAAGCCCCGGATGTTAGCTTTCCAACGCAACTAGAACCGCGTCATTTGGACCTCTGTAGCTCAAGTTATGGTCGATTTGGTACCAAGAGGTCAGGCTGGACAGCTTTAGCAGTTCCTTCAGTTTCTTGTATTCCTTCCACTTTTGCATGCTTCCTTTCCATTCTCTAAGTCATTCCTGCCCTGTAATCTCTGAAATCACTTAACACACATATCAAGGCATCGAATGGTAATAAGAGAAGATTAAACATATCAAAGTTAAGACCAAAGAAGCATGTTTTCAATCATAGCACAAAATCAGGAAGGAAAACGTAAACTCATGCAAATAATATGAATAAGTGTATGAAAGATTGATAAAATCCACTCAATTGAGCACAAGATAAACCATGAAATAGTGGTTTATCAGACGCGCATGCAAGCATGGCGCATACGCATGGATTGTAAAGCTCCAGGGACGCGTACGCGTGCTGTGCGCGTACGCATCGATGTCGTACGTGGCTTTTAAAGAGAAAACGTGACTGGCAATTTCAGGGCAGTTACAGACCCTGTTTGGAGCAGAATTCTCACAGGAAAAGGTGTAAGAAGACCAAGGATTGAAGAGATCCAGATCTATTGAATCATTTTTGAGATATTTTCTAGTTGGAAGTTACATTTTGTAGAGAGAGAAACTCCACCTTCTCTCTAGCTTCTCTCTAGGGCTTTACTTCTCAAATTTCCAATTTTCTTGTATTCATTGGTGAGATCTGTTGTCAATTCACTCTACATTGCTTCCAATTATAGATCTAGATTCTCCTACTCTCAATTTAGTTCTTGTTGTTCAAGTTACTTGTGGATCTTAGCTTTTGGATGTTGTTACTTCTATTTCCATTGATACATTGAGGTAATTTCATGCTTCTAGTTGTCAATTGCTAATATCTTGTTGTTAATTTCAAATTTTCTTCTCAATTTTACCATGGCTTTTATTATTGTTCTCTAAGTGTTTGAGAAAATGCCAACTTTAGCTATAGAGTAGACTTTTCATTCTTGGCTTAGAGGTTGAGATATTGGAGACACTTGAATTGTTAATGTCTATTGATGATTATGATTTCGAAATTGCTAATTGATTTGCATATCACTAAAGCTAGACTTCCTTAGGGTTAGACTAGGACCTGTGAGTCCCAGTTGATTACTTTCACTTGACTTTCCTTTATACTATAGGTTAACTAAGTGAAGCAATAACTAATTATGGCCATAATTGACAGAGATGATGATGATAGGAAGTCCAAGTCTTACTTCTAGCCAAGGCTTTTATATTGCTTGATTCTCATTCACACTATTAGCTTGTTCATTGATTGCATGAAAATCCAAAACACCAATACAACCTCTAACCAACAATGTGCATTGTGGAGCACTCTTAGGGAGAATGATTTGGGACTCATACTCTCAGTTATTAATTTTAGATTATTGGATGTGTAATTGCATGTCGGTTTAGACTATACTACGATTAGATTTATTTTGATAAATTTTACACTGGCATAAAATCACCCATCAAGTACTCTCTTGTTACCATCTTCATCTTCCTAGGCCAGCATGCTCCCTAAAGTTGTTTTTGATTCTGGTATATATAGTTTCAATGGTCGACCATTCTTGATAGGTACTAAGATTGGTGGTGAAGTTAAGTACTATTTGATCTGCTCAAACACCTTTTGGTGTTCATCGCCCTACTTAAATTCTTCTCCCTATTTCAATTTTAACAATGGAGTGAATATCTTTGTCCTTCTTGAAAGATTGAAAATGAAACTAAAAAAATTTCACTTTATCTAAGAAAGATTCTTGTTCTTGGGAGGTGACGAATCGATTCTCCTATAAATAAATAAGCCCTTTTTACTATAAATAAATCAATAAAGTTATTTACAGTTTTCCCCTAAAAAAGTGATCGTGAAAACTTCTCTCTACCTAAACCCAGCTATAGATTAAGTTAGGTTGTAAATTTAAAAACCAAAATAAAAAAATTTTTGTGAGAAAATAAGAGAAATATCTCATTTTCAAATATTCATTACTAGCTAATTCACCAATTTCGAAGGTATAATGAGCCACATGCTTGACAGTCAACTCCCTACTCTCACCTGCAAATTTAGTGAGGGATTTTTGTGTTTTGACTCCTCTGTGGAATTTAGCTTGCAAAACATAATCAAGAAAAGGAGAAATAAAATATGATTGGATTTGTTACTCCTATATTAAATCCTGCTTGATTCAAGATTTGCTCCACAACTTGGTTATGTTTTGACCATAGACTTGAGCAGCATTGTTTACTCTTGCCTTGTTCAATACTCTATTTGGATGATCTCTTCTATTCAAATTATTGGCAGATTATTTGCATGAATCCCACATATCGGAGGTACAAATGGTGTAAAATCCGATAAATTAATAAATAATTAACTAATAAGTTAATTATGATCCAAAAAAAATTAGAAAATTAAATTTTATAATTTAGATAAGTAAAAATATTATTATTAGAATTAAAATACTAATTTTAAAGATTTTAACCAGAAATTGGGCCAACGAGCTGAATCGGTTGAACCGGGCCCGTATTCGGCCTAAGGCCCAACACACACACACACACACACACACACACACACACACACACATATATATCAGTTCAAGCTTCTCCCCTTCTTTCATTATGAAACACGCTGAGAAGAGAGAATTGGTGAAGGAAACCCTAAACCCCAAATCACCTCCAACTTCAATCTTCCATAACTTTTGATTTAGAGCTTCGATCGTCGCATCGTTTGTGGCCACGTGTTTGTCTTGTCGAGCTCTTCAATTATACTCGAACAAAGTGGTAAGGATTCTTGAATTCTATGCCCAATTCTTTTGTTCATTCAGAATTGCACTTTTGGTTGTGGGTGTTGAGCAATTTTGTGATTTTGACGGTTTACGAGTAATCTAGTGCGAGATATAGTTGAGTTTCATTCAGTTACTCAGTGGGTAAAGGTAAGGAACTCCTATCCCCTTTTAATTCTTCAATTTTATGAAGTTAGATATTGAAATTTGTGGTTGTGTGTGAAATTATATTGAATTCATATAAATTAGAGTCAAATTGGTGAAGTGGAGTGCTTAAATTGAAACTCTGGTAGATGAAAACTTGTTGGGTTGGCTTGGAAACTTGTGAAGAAGAGGGTTTTTGAGGTCTTTGAGCTTGGGAAAAAACCAACCAACATATGGTTTTGGTTTCTTGTAGTTCATATATAATATTGTGTGAAAACTTAGGCTAGTTGCTATAAGATAGCTATGAATATTTTGAATTGTTAATTTCGGTGGATTAAATGTGTATATATGTACATCTGATTTTGAGATTGGACATGTGTATGTGAATTTGATGGAATTATGAAATATGATGATGATATGAATTGAAAAGGATATGTATTGGAATAATTGTGAAGTTATTGAATGTGTTTATATGTGATGTAGGATGAGTATGGCAATTAGTTAAAAATAGAAATTTGATAATTTAGGTGTTTAGGTGATTGATAAGTAAGGGGTTAGTATTTGGAGATGTATGTAAATGTTTGGGATTGAATTTGGTTGTGGTTTGGTTGGTTTTGAATTGAGAATTTCGGAAAACTAGAGGATTTGTAAGTTTTGATATAAAAGTTGTGCGCATTTGAAGTTTGGTGTAAAAAATTGATTTCTGTAACTTAAAAGCTTTTCCGAAAATCCTAAGGCATGCATACACGGAAGGCTCCATGCGAAGCTAGTTTTGGGCTCTGCCCAGCACTCTCACATACAAGGTGCTATTTCACGTACGCGTGATTCACTTGAAAATTGTCTCTCAACAATTTTCTACCGGCAAGTGCACCGGATTGTCGTCAAGTAAAAATTCACTGTAGAGTGAGGTCGAATGGTTGATCAATGTTAATTGGAGAATTGTGCTAGTTGAGTGAAATCAAAATTGGGTTGAGATTGCAGAATGTAAATTTGGCGGGAAACTTAAATTGCAAGAAATTAAATAACAAAAATTAAAGTGCAAGAAATTAAATGACAGAACCTTAAATTGCATGAAATTAAATGGGAATGGGAATTAAGCATGAAATTAAAGAGCATAATGTAATGAGAATGGGTAAGATCAGAGTAAGGGATTCATTGGGGTCAAGAGATGTGATAATTCTCCGGATAAAGTTCATTTTCATCTCTTAGGTGATTAGATCCCAATTCCTTGGCAATCTAATCTCTCTAAGCATGAACAATTGCCCAATTCGTTGATTTAAGTGCTCATGGTAAGAGATAAAGATCGGTCACTGATTCTACCACAGAAATTCATAGATCAAAGTATTGGTAGGATTACATGTCACTATATCCATCCAAACCCCAATCTAATCCAATGTGAGAAAGCAATTCTAATAGGATGAAGAACGAAAGCTTTCAAGGTTCAAAGGAGATCCAATTATGAATAGCTTCTTTCCCAAGATAACTATCTAATAGGATGAAGAACGAAAGCTTTCGATCAAAATTAAGAGAAAAGAAAGAAGAAGAAAATTGAAAACTAATATTGATCCATTGAATTACACAGAGCTCCCTAACCCAATGAAGAGGGGTTAGTTGTTTATAGCTCAATTCAATTTATAGAGAAAAAGTATGCAGGAAAATAAAGTCTAGCTAGAGAGTAAAAGAAAAGAAAGTACATAAAACTCAAAAGGGAAAAAATGCAGAAGAGAAAATAACAGGATTCTGAACTCCCAGAGCCCCTAAGGGCCTCCCCCAGAGCTTTCTTCAGTCTTCAACAATCCTTCTATTTATACTCTTCTTTTTCATCTTCAATTGGATCAAGTAATTGGATGTGGGCCTTGGCTGAAGCATTTAGTAGTGATTCTTTAATGATGGGCATTGGCAACTAACTTTCATATTCTGTTTGAGTGCATTCTGGAATGAAATTAGCTTAACGTTAGTAGTCACGTTGGTATAAAAACACTGGGTTAAACATTGCTTCAGAAAAATGCATTCTGGCTGTTTTGAGCAATGTTTGACTCAACCTTGGTGCACCAACGTCTGCGCATCCACGCATGCGCGTGACCCACGCGTACGCGTGGATGGTCAAAATTTCCAATCCACGCGTGCGCGTCGAACACCTATTTGCGCGTTTGCATCCTTCAGGCGTTCGCGTGCAAGGCCAAAATTTGCATTCATGATGCGTACGCGTCACCTCAAATTTTCCCACTTCCAGTTTTGGGAGTCTCATCGCGTACGTTGGCCTCAGCGTTGGACCACAAACGCTCCCTGCAACGTTGGCCTTCCACGCGTGCGCGTCACCCACGCGGACGCCTCGCACCAAATTTTTCCAATTTCCAGAAAGCACTTTGTATCAAGCGTTGGAGGTAGCGTTGGCTCACCAACGCTCCCTCCAATGTGGGTATCAGAAATTATGCAGCAGCTTCCCTTTCCATGTTTGAGGCAAAGTTGGTGGTCCAACTTTGCCACCCACATTGCTTCATCTTCATCATTTCCATGGCCATTCTTCAACCTACTTCCATGCATTTCTTCACCTGTCATCATCCAATATATGCATCAAATCCTTGCTAACATCACAAGAAATTGCCTCATTCTTAGCACACAAGTAAATATGGCATAAATCTCATGAGAATGCATCAAATTAACCATGTTTGTATGAATCAAGGTGTGCATGAAATTTCCATCCAAATACTTACTTATTGCCTAAGAAATGCATGAAACCTAATGAAAAACAAAGAAAAGGGCTGGTGAAACTAGCCTAAGATGCCTTGGCATCACCACACCAAAGTTAAATCTTGCTTGTCCCCAAGTAAGCAATAAAACAAGAGAAGAAATGAATGAAAATAGAAAGAGCATTTGTCCTTATTAGCAAGTAATGAAATTGGTTCATGGGGTTTCATGCAGGAAGTAGTTGAAACTCACTTTTTATTAGTTTTCAGGTTGAAATGTCCTTTTAAGTACTGACTAGAGTTTCTGCTGTGAACCTTATTATTCATCCATCCTTGGTGATTTACTTTTCTTTTCATTCAAAACATATTTTTCAATTGTAGCTTAGTTTCATGTGTTGTAGCAGCTTTTAGCTTATTTTCAATCAACACATATTCACCACAGACACTTAGCTCATAATTCTTCTTAAGACAGTGGTGCCCAGCACCTCTTTGGGTTACTAAATTCCTTGTAACTAGGTTGCTCTTGATAGTGGACTTTTGGTTGATAATCCCGGGTTAGTTAACCCAAGTTACCAAGTGTTGAAACACTCCTTAGAACCTAATCATCCAAGCAGATCATAGTACAAAGACCCCACAGGCATATGTCTTAAGGTCCAAGCTATTGGTGTCTAGCTTTATTCTTTGTTTCTTTCATTTCTGTTGCCAATTGTTGGCTTTTCTTCTCTTCCTTTTTGTTATTTCTTCCTTTCAAGGATGTTTATTGATTAAGACTTCACAACAAAACTAGGTTCATACTTAAAAAGGAACATTATACCCTTCAGCTTTTATTTTTGAACTTGCTAACTAATCAAACATATACCACTACTGATCCTTATTCTAATTCCTACCAAATTGGAATTTTACACCTTCCTACTTTAGAACATTTTTCTTTTATTCAATATAGAGTAAAGGAGACAAAGCATACTTTTAAGTAGATGAAAATGAAGCAGACACTTAGGCTAGAACACTTATTTGACACTAAAAAGACAGTAAACAACCAGAATGCAAACTAATCAGCAGGGGTACAATTAGACTTCCAATTTAGAGCATTTCAAAGCAGATGAAATTAAGTAACAATACAACCTCCTGGTGGTGCCTTCTCCTGCGGGGTAAAGTGTTTCTCCCGTTAGGAGTCATCATGCATGATGTCCAGGATGGACATAGAGGATTCTCCTCTTTTCCATTTGCCAGTTGTTGCCTTTCCTTTTCCTTTTCTTTGGGTGTCAGACATCCTGAAAAATAGAAATCTAGGATATAATAAAATAGGAAAACAAGTAGGCAAATAACAAAATAAGCACATAGTGTTGAAGAATTGTACATTTTGGATTGGTTCGGAATTAAAAAGCTGAGATGAGAAATTTCAATCCAAAATGTAATATAAATAGCATTCATGTTAATTAGGAAAAACCATAACCATGCCTTGAGTTAAAAAGTAAAAGTAAAGAGTGAGTCAAAAAGCAGAGGGGGTTGTTAGAAAGTTAAAAGTGGTGTTAAATTGAAAAAGAGGTTAGAAATAAAAAATCAGTTAGTTAGTAAAAAGAAAGTCAGAGTAAGTGGCAAGCTGATTGGTTTCTAAGTAACAAGAATTTCACAATTTGAAGCAACACACAACTCATATTCAAGCAAGGAAATCAAGTTGTTGATGATTCATATAGATATATCAATAACGAAAATTTGAAATCAAATCATCAATAATGTGATTTATTAATCGGGGAAACAAAAGGAATAAGACTGCTGGCCCGTGCATTTAGGAATTAGTTTGGTGAAAGCTAAGGAAAGCAATACATGAATGAGAATCAAAACAATTTACAGAAAATTGGGTAGTATTCTGGCTAAAATTGGATGTTCCCGAAGAATAAACAGCAAGCAGAATAGTTCATATAAATTAAAATAAACTGCAAATAGATATAAATAATATGAACATGAAAGAGCAGTCGCAATAGCAGCATGAACAGTAAGAATATCATATGAACAATACTGAGATGACAGCAACAGCAGAATTGTGAAAATTATAAAACAAGTAGCAGGAACAGCGCAATTAATCAGGCCTAGATCCACTAACCACATCCTAGGTTACCTAACCACCTAGAATCCACTACAATATGCATATCTAACTAGCCTAATTTTGAACACAAACGGAAAAATATGCAATTAACTACGAATTGAAAGAGTGGCGTTTGGCGGAACTTGGTAGGCGTATGAATGAAAGTAGGGCAGAGAGATGGTAGGGGGTGGTTGTGGTGGTGGCTGACGCGGCGGTTGAGGGGCGGTTGGCGCGGCAGTGGTGGCTGTTCAGAGGCAGGGGGTTTTCGGGTAGGGGTGATGCGAGGGGTAGGTGTTAAGGGGGAAGGAAGGGAAGGGGTGAGGGTGTTGGTGGTGGGTTACGTGGCGGTGATGGTGGCGCAGTGGGGGTGGTGTTTGCGGAGGGGGCAGCAGTGGTGGAGGGAAGAAGAAAAGAGAAGAAGAAGAAAGAGAGGGAAGGAAGAAGGGGGTGGCATCGCGGTCGTGGCTGGGTGGTCGACGGTGGTGCGGCCGTAGGTGGTGGTTGTGGGTGGCGAGGGGTAGAGAGGGGGGTTGCAGAGAAGAGGAAGAAGAAAGGGGTTTTCGCAACTGACGCGACCGCATGAGCAATACGGTCGCATCGCACGCCCTTTTTTTATATATGCAATTATGCAATTATGCAGTATACAATGCTAATGAACAATATTCAGGTTCAATTGAAAAAAGAATAGAAATAAATAACACGAAATAAAACTGAAAAAGAAACGACCATACCATGGTGGGTTGTCTCCCACCTAGCACTTTTAGTTAAAGTCCTTAAGTTGGACATTGGATGAGCTTTCTGTTATGGTGGCTTATGCTTAAACTCATCCAAAAATCTCCACCAATGTTTGGAATGCCAACAGCCTCCGGGGTCCCAAACTAGGCATGTAAAGCTTCTGAGCAGCTTCAAACAGATTCTCAGGCTCCCGGGGTGACGAATGTCAGAATAGATTCTGGGATCCCAAACTTTGCTTTTAAATCCGTCTTCATCTTGATCTATATTTTTCGATCCCGGCGGTTTAGAAATTAGATTCTCACCAAGATAACCAAACATTTTCCTAGATCCATTCGATTGAACATGATGCCAATCCGTGCACTTCGAGTTGAAGCGTGGAATCTTATTGAACCTTGTGCACCAGTTCTGAGTGCGAGCCATTTCCCTCTTACTCTTAAAGCCGCAGAGAGCTCTAAGCTGGCCATCTGTTTCAAGCAAACCTTATTTAAGTGGAAAAGTAAAGATAAAGGTTAAGGATTGTACCCACTTGAAGCTTGTATTAGGTGGTAATGGCCTTGGGGTAGGTGTTTCCAGTGGTTCTGTAAGTTCTACTCCCTTGTGCTCTTCTGTGAATTTCTCCACTTCCTTGCAGAATTCTTCAAATGCAACATCGTCATGATCAAAGTATTCTATGTCTTCCTCATCACTCAAGTCATAAGCTGGAGGTTGAGAGAAATCTACCTCCGCATCTTCTTTGTATTCACTTGGATAAGGTTCTTCAATCTCAGAGAATTCACTTGCGGATGCAAGTTCATTACTAGGAGAACTTGACTTGTGACTATCATCAACAAGGAGATTTGCTTCTTGGATTATTCCGTCTAGTTCTTCATAAGAGACTTGCCTGGGGGTTGTGCACTATCCTCCTTAGCATCAATTGTAACGTCCTTGACAGAATTTTCCACAACTCTGAATTCCCATGGAAGTTCAGCGTCTCCTAAGACTTCAACCAACTCTTCTTCATTTATAATGATAGCTTTCTCTACTTGTTCCATTACGAAGTCACGCTCTGTTTTGTCCACTGGAGTTTCTAGTATCTCCTTCATGCTACGCTCTTCATTAGATTGTCTATATGGGGTTGTGGGAGGTCCTTGAATGCCCGAACGTCTAGAAGATAATTGACTTATTGCTTGCTCCAGTTGATGAAGGGTTGTTTGAAGTTGATCTACTATTTCCTTGAGGCAAGCCTGTGATTCTGGATGTGATGGATTTGGACATGGTACATAGGGAAGTGGTGGTGTTTGGGAGTAATCGGATTGGGATTGGGGTAAATAAGGATCATATGGTGGTGAATGGTGAAAAGAAACTTGTGAGTGTGGTGGTTCAAAGCTACGTTGAGAGGGTGGTCTATAAGCACAGGGTGGGGCTTGTTGGTAGTTACAGGGTGGTCCACCATATCTATCAGCTTGGTATACATTGTAGAATGGTCTTTGTCCATGATGTCTTGGAGGGTGTTGTTGCCTAAAGGGTTGACCAAATCCTCTTGGCTCCATCCATCTTTGATTTCTCTGACCTTGATGCATATTCCTATTATAGCTTTCACTCCTTTCAACAATATTAGAACCAAACTCAAAGCGAGAGGGGTGAGAATTCATAGTAGCTAATAAAAATTAAAAAGCAAAAATAAAATAAATAAACAAGCAAAATAAAATATTTACAATAACCAATAATAACGCACACGTTTGCAGATCCCCGGCAACGGCGCCATTTTGACGTTAGGATTTTTTGCTGGTAAAGAATTTTATAAAAATATTCGCGTTGTAGATATAGTTTCTAAACCGACAGAAATCCCTTCGTACAAACGTTTTGGTTGTCACAAGTAACAAACTCCTTTAAAATTAATAACCGAAGTATTTAAACCTCGGGTCGTCTTCTCAAAGAACTGCAGGGAGGTATGTTCTTACTATTGGTTATGAAGATTGTAAATTGGGGGTTTTGAAAGCAAGGAACAAGTAATTTGAATGACAAGTAAAATAAATAAATAACTGTAAAACACACTTTTGGCAAGGTATGAGAAATTGGAAGTCCTATCCTAGTTATCCTTATCAATGGAGACGAGAATTGAATCTTAATCCCACTTAGTTAGCCTTTACTAAAGCAAGGGAAGATCAAGTGGATTAACTAGTCTGATCTTCAGGTTCTAGTCAATTCCTAAGAAAAGACTGGAATTATTGAAGTTCAATTCAATTAGCAAAGATAACAATTATCGATCATGTTGAGTTTGATAACTCCTGAGTTACTGATTTCTTAACTAAGACAAAAAGGGGAAAAGTAAATCTACTCGAATAAAAATATCTTCATGTTGGAGGTAACAGTAATATAAACAAAAGAGAGCAATCATAAACTGAAATACCTCAAATAACATTAATTAAGAGAATTATCTGTAACATAGAAAAGTTCATAAATTAAATTGAGAAGATAATAAAAAGGAAAGTTGAACCTGATAAAAAGGGAGAATCATGAAAGCAAGAAAAATCCTAAATCCTAATCCTAAGAGAGAGAGGAGAGAACCTCTCTCTAAAAACTACATCTAAATCATCAAAAGTAAATAATTGGAGACTCTCCTTTTGAATGGATGCATTCCTCCACTTTATAACCTCTAATCTGTGCTTTCTGTACTTGGATCTGGGCCAAAAAGGGCTTCAGAAATCACTGGGAGTGTTTTCTGTAATTTCTGGTGCGTGGCCTCTGTCACGCATCCGCGTGGGTCACACGGTCGCGTCATCTGGAGTTTTCCTTATCACGCGTTTGCTTCGGTCATGCGTCCGCGTCATCTGCGTTCTGCTCAAAGCGCACGTTCGCGTCGCGCTCTCTTCGAGCTGGGCATGCGGCCGCGTCGTCCACGCGTTCGCGTCGCTGCCAGTTTCTTTAAAAACTCCATTTTGTGCTTTCCTTCCATTTTTATATATTTTCTTTCCATCCTTTAAATCATTCCTGCCTTAGAAGATCTGAAACTACTCAACACACAAACCCCAGCATCGAATAGTAATAAAGGGTAATTAAAATAATTATTCTTAGAGCATAGGAAACATGTTTTTCACATATCTCACATAATAAGTAAGAAAAAGTAAAACCATTCAATTAACATGAATAAGTGAGTGAAGAATTGAATAAATCACTTAAATTAGGCACAAAATATATCATAAAATATGGGTTTATCAAGTACATCAACCCACGCGCACGTGCCATGCACCCGCACGCGTGCATTGGAGATTTTTCAAGCCACGCGCACGCGTCAAGCATGCGTACGCGTGAATAGGGGTTTTTGCCATCGACGGGCATGCGTCCAGTACGCACACGCGTGACGCGCGGCACGTGACTCACTTAAAGGCAAATCACTGGGGGCGATTTCTAAGCTGCCCAGCCCAAATCCAACTTGTTTCTGAGGGTATTTGATGCAGAATTGAAGATTGAGCAAGGGGGAGCAATTGTTTGTAGCATAGCATCATGTAGTTTAGTTTCTAGAGAGAGAAGCTCCATATTCTCTCTAGAATTAGGGTTCTTAGGGATATTTCCATCTTAGACCTAGGTCAATTTTCATGTTCTCATCTTGTTCCCTTTATGAATTCTTGCTTCTACACTTTCATTCTCTTAGTTTTTGATGTTAATTTTACTTTTATGCCTCTTTTATGTTCATGAATGCTCATGTGGGATTTGGATTTTCTTTTAATGCAATTGATGTTTGATGTTCTCTTATTGATGATTTGAGTTGTTGATTTACTTTTCTTGCAATTGATAGTTGTTAGATTTTATTGTCCTTGCACATTTACTATGCTTTCCATTTATACCCACCAAGTGTTTGACAAAATGGTTGATTGGGCTTTAGAGTAGATTTTGAGCATTCTTGGCTTGGGAAGAGTAATTGGGTAATCTTGAGTCATTAATGCCCAATTTAGATTACTGATCTAGAGTTGTTAGTTAATATCATTTTTGATGACTCTAATCTCTTGCTAATTCAATTAGTGAGTTGATTAGGATTTTTGACTTGAGATTAACTAGTCTTGTTTGACTTTCTCTAATGGAAGATAACTTACACCTTCTTCCAACATTGGGGATGACGAAATAAGATAAATTCTTGTTAAGTATTGTTATGATAAATGACTAGGAAAGAAAGCCTATATTCTCAACCCTTGCCATGAATGTCTCTCTTTATTACTTGCTTTATTTGGTTACTTGATTTACTCTTCTTGCCCATTTAAATTCTTGCCTTTTTACCAATCAAACCGCCTTGTTCTTCATAGCCAATAATTGACCATTTCATTGCAATTCCTTATGAGATGACCCGGAGTCTAAATACTTCAGTTAATTTTCATTGGGGTTTGTACTTGTGACAAAAACCAAATCTAAATTTGATTCGAGGATTGACTATCGGCTTAGACTGTACTAAGAACGGAAATATTTTGTGGAATTCCGAATCGGTATAAATCTTCACTATCACGTACGCGTTATAGACGCGTATGCGTCACCTCAAATTTTCCCACTTCCTGTTTTAGGAGTCTCATCGCGTACGTTCGCCTCAGCGTTGGACCACAAATGCTCCCTCCAACGTCTGCCTTCCATGCATGCGTGTCACCCACGCGTACGCGTGGATTGTCATAATTCCACAATCGACGTGTGCGCGTCACCCACGCGTACGCGTCACACCAGATTTTTCCAATTTCCAGAAAGCACTTTGTATCAACCGTTGGAGGTAACATTGGCTCACCAACGCCCCCTCCAACGTGGGTATCAGTAATTATGCAGCAGCTTCCCTTTCCACGTTTGAGGCAACGTTGGTGGTCCAACTTAGCCACCCACGTTGCTTCCTCTTCATCCTTTTCATGGCCATTCTTCAACCTTCTTCCATGCATTTCTTCACCTGTCATCATCCAATATATGCATCAAAGCCTTACTAACATCACAAGAAATTTTCTCATTCTTAGCACACAAGTAATTATGGCATAAATCTTATGAGAATGCATCAAATTAACCATGTTTGCATGAATGAAGGTGTGCATGAAATTCTCATCCAAATACTTACTTATTCCTTAATAAATGCATGAAACCTAATGAAAAGCAAAGAAAAAGGCTGGTGAAACTACTCTAAGATGCCTTGGCATCAACGCGCCTTTTTCAATTTTTAAGCCATGCGTACGCAAGGGGTGGCATGCATACGCATGACCACCCTGTTATGCAAAAGTGGTATTTTTGAGTTTCTAACCATTCCTCTAACTTTTCAAACCTCTGTAACCCCTATCTAAGGTCTGATAGCTAGATTTGAAATAAGAGTGAACTTTTGGACATTGAATTGATGTTGAGGGAAATTTGCAAAGTGAAGAATTGAATTAATGGGGCATTGAAAATGCTGAATGAGGAATGATGCTGATTGAATTTGATTGAGAATGACGAGGTTGGTTATGAGAATGATAGACAATGAGGATTGATGTTAATTATTATTTTTTGAATGAATTAGAATAAGATTTAGAATGGATTTGAAGGTGAAATTGAATCTTATTGAGATACATACTTGATAATCCACATTTCATGGTATTTATTTGCTTTAATTAGGTGAATTTTATCACCTTTTCCTACATTTATTCACTAAAATAGCATGATTTTATAAATTCTTCCTACAATGTGCTTTATAGTAAAAACATGCTTTTTCGGTCCTAAATTTGCTAATTTTAATTCACCTTAATTCCATTCGATGCCTTCATGTGTTTGATGAAGTGATTTTAAGTTTCCAAGGAAAGTATGGATTAAAGGAGTGAGGAGAAAGCATGAAAAAGTGAAGAATTCATGAAGAAATGAAGTTGGAGTGTTTTATAGCCATTGATGCCAGGGCATTTTGGCCAGTTTCCCTGACCTTTTCTTTATGGTTTTAGGGTAGTTTCATGCATTTTCTTAGGAAATAAGCAAGTTTTGGGTAAATAATCACTTACATCTTGATTCAAGGAAACATTGTGAATTTTACATGATTTCATGAGAATTATGCATGAATTAAATGAAAAAATTGAATGATGCATGTCTCATAACTTGGATTAGAGCTTTGATGCACTTTATTGCTTGATTTCAGGACAAAGGAAGCAAGGAAGAACCACGTTAGTAGCCACGTTAGTCTAGCTAACGTGACCACTAACGTGGAATGGAGGCTAGCTTGTAACGTTAATGAGAAAAGTGATCGCCATTAACGCCTTCGTGAGCCATCATAGCCCACATTAGTTGCCACGTTAACTATGTTAACGTGGAAGCTAACGTAGAAGAGAAGTAGAACTCCAACGTTAGTGGTAAAAGTAAGTGCCACTAACGTTCCAAAGTGGCAGCTGGCCACGTTAAGAGTCACGTTAACTCAGTTAACGTGAACTCTAACGTGGATGAGGAAGATAATGCCAATGTTAGTGACACTCACCTTTGTCACTAACGTTGAACTAAGCTCATATTTGCCACGTTAAGAGTCACGTTAACCTAGTTAACGTGGACTCTAACGTGGAGGGAGCAAGGAATCACCAACGTTAGTGACATTCACCTTTGTCACTAACGTTGGATTAAGCCACTATGAGCCACGTTAGTTGCCACGTTAATTACATTAACGTGGAAGCTAACGTGGAGAAGAGGGATGATGAGCCAACGTTAGTGACACTCACCTTTGTCACTAACATTGGAGATGGCTATCAATACCATGTTAGAAGTCACGTTAACCTAGTTAACGTGAACTCTAACGTGGGAAGTAGGGGCGTTTTGAAGCGTTAGTGACAAAGGTAAGTGTCACTAACGCTCTCGAAGATTTGGCAAGCCTACGTTAAAGGCTACGTTAACTATACTAACATGAACTCTAACGTAGGGAGAAAGGGGTACTCTCAATGTTATTTGAAAAGGTAAACCCCAGTAACGTTTGCGAAGGGCCAAGAAGCAACGTTAGTGGTCACGTTAGTGCCACTAACGTTGAAGTTAACGTGGACCATTCTTGGGTTAGGAACGTTCGTGAAAAAAGGTGATTGTCACTAACGTTCTCGACCCCACAGTTTCACTTAACGTTAACTCCACTAACGCCCCAAGCTAAAGTCCATACCTACTGCACACTTTCCTTGCAAGTAAAGCTGAGCCCACTGAAGAAGATAACTGCTTCAACTCAAGATCCAAAGCCCCATATCCAAGACTTGAAGAAGCAACTAGAAGATCAGAAGAATAGTATAAATAGGGAGAACTTTGAACTAGAAAGGAGCTTTTCCATTATTAGAATTACTCTCTGTATTTTTTACTTTCTCTGCAACTTCTAGTTTAACTTTTTAGAATTCATTCTCCATCTTTGTTTTCCATTCCCAGAGCTATGAACAACTAAACCCCTTTCATTGGGTTAGGGAGCTCTGTTGTAATTTGATGGATCAATAATAGTTTTCATTATTCTTCTTCTTTCTTTTCTCTTGATTTTACTAGAAAGCTTTCAATCTTTACCCAATTGAGTAGTTATCTTGGAAAAGAAGCTATTCATACTTGGATCTCTTCGGAACCTTGGAAGAGGAATGAAGAGATCATGCTAGAAATACTTTCTCATGTTGGACCAAATTGGAGTTTGGATGGATATAGTGACATATAATCCTACTAACACTTTGATTTGGAAATACATGTGGTATAATCAGTGACCATACCTCATCTCTTCTCATGAGCAATTGGACCAAGGAATTGGCTATTGATCAAGATTTGAGAGATTGAATTACCAAGGAATTGGAATTCAATCACTTAAGATTGCCAAGGAGATCAATGAATACATTGATTGAGGAAGAGATGAAAATGAACTTGATCCGGAGGATGCAACATCTCCTAAGCCCGATGAACTCCCCATTTCTGATCTTACCCATTCTCTTTAATTTCTGCCAATTACTTTTATGATCATCTTCCCCATTCCCATTTAAGATTCTGTAATTTATTTTCCGTCATCTATTTTCAGCTCTTTATTTCCAGCATTTATATTTTTTGCTATTTACTTTACCGCCATTTAATTTCCTGCAACTCTCAAACCAAATTCTGCTTAACTCAACTAGAACATTACTCCAATTAAAGTTGCTTGACCAATCAATCGTTGTGGGATTCGACCTCACTCTTTTTTGAGTTATTACTTGACGACAATTTGGTATACTTGCCGAGGGAAATCTGTTGAGAGACAAGTTTTCGTGCATCAAGTTTATGGTGCCGTTGCCGGGGATTGATTTTGTATCAACAATGATTAAATTGGTGGATAACTAGATTGAGCATTTTTCTTTTGTTTGATTTAGTTTCATCTGAGTAATTTACTTTCAGTTTTAGTTAATTCTTTCCCTTTACCTTTCACCCATTAGTGGTGTTACCTGCATTTTGTTTTAATATTTGGTTCACTGACCCGCTAACTATTTGATATATTACATCACTCACACTAACAGCATTTCTGCAGAAAATATTGTCTGCATCTATCTTTCTTGCTTGTGCCTTATTGGGTGTATGACAGGTAGAAGAAGCAGGGCCTCAACTTCCTTTGATTCTGAACCTGAGAGGACCTTCCTTAGATTAAGGAGGGAAGCAAGAGGGAAGAGAGTAGTTGGTGCTGAGGAAGAGGAGGAGTACTTTGAACCAGACATGGATGAGAATATGGAGAACCATCATGAAGAAGAGGCTCACAACCATGGCAGAGAAGGTCCAGCGCATCAGGCTGGACAAGAGAGAAGAGTTCTGGGTTCTTACATCAACCCAAATCCAGAAAATTATGGAGGTAGCATCCAAAGGCCAACCATACATGCCAACAACTTTGAACTAAAGCCACAGCTCATCACCCTTGTTCAGAACAATTGTTCATTCGGAGGAAGTGTCCAAGAAGACCCCAATCAACATCTAACCACCTTCCTGAGGATATGCGACACTGTGAAGTCTAATGGTGGTCACCTTGACACCTATAGACTACTTCTGTTTCCCTTCTCACTCAAGGACAAAGCATCTAAATGGCTGGAATCCTTTCCAAAGGAGAGTTTAGCAACCTGGGAAGACGTGGTAAACAAATTCTTGGCAAGATTCTATCCTCCTCAACGAATCAACAGGTTGAGAGCTGAGGCACAAACCTTCAGGCAACAAGATGGTGAGACTCTATATGAAGCATGGGAGAGGTTTAAGGACCTAACAAGAAGATGCCCGCCAGATATGTTCAATGAATGGGTGCAGTTGCACATTTTCTATGAAGGGCTTTGGTATGAATCAAAGAAGGCAGTAGACCACTCATCTGGGGGATCTCTGAACAAGAAGAAGACCATTGAAGAAGCCATAGATGTCATTGAGACTATAGCAGAGAATGACTACTTCTATGCTTCTGAAAGAGGCAACACTAGACGAGTGATGGAGCTAAATAATGTGGATGCACTGCTAGCTCAAAACAAGCTTATTACCAAGCAGTTGGCTGACCTTACCAAAAAGAAGGAGAGGAATCAAGTGGCAGCAATCACCACCTCAGTAGCAGCTCAAGAAGGAGTAAATGAAGAAGTAGAGGGTGATCAGGAATAAGCCAACTACATTGGAAATTCACCAAGGTAGCACCATGACCCATACTCCAAAACATATAATCCCGGTTGGAGGAACCACCCAAACTTTGGGTGGGGAAACCAACAGGATCAAGGCCAAGATCAGAGACTTCACAACCCTAACAATAATGCAGCTCACCAACACTCCACACAGAGGTCATATCAACACCCACCTAACAACACCTCTCAATATCCATACCAAAGTCAAAATGGCCCATCTCATCCTTCCAATCTCAACTCTCCATCATCGGAAGAAAGACTATCAAGGATTGAGACTCTACTTGAGGGCATATGTTAGGAAATCCAAGATAACAAGGTGTTCAAGGAGGAGGTGCGAGCCAATATCAAGAACCAGGGAGACACCATCAAGAGGCTGGAGTTTCAAGTGGGATACCTTTCTGAGAAGATCCCCAAACCTACTGATAGCTTCCCAAGTGACACAGAGAAAAATCCGAGAGGTGAAGCAAAGAAGGTCAAATGGAAAGATTGCAAGATAGTTACTATAAGTGATAAGGAGACTGAGGAAGAGCCGAACAAACCATTGGAACAACCTGAAGACACATCAGCAGGAAAGCAGGAAGAGAATCATCAAGAAACCACAATCACACAGAAGGAGCTGCTGAGACTCTATGCACCCTTTCCCCAAATACTCAATGGTGGTGTAGAGAAGAGAATATACTCAAGGTTTCTTGACATGTTTGCATCTCTCCATGTAAACATACCATTCATCAAGGCCCTCCAACGAATGTCCTCATACATTAAGTATATGAAGGAGCTGCTAACTAGGAAAAGCTCACTCAATGGAGGACAAACAATAGTGATGAATAAGAAGTGCAGTGCTCTCATTCAAACAGAGTTGCCTACATAAAGGAAGGACCCAGGGAGTTTTTACATCCCCTGTGCCATAGGAGAAACACTGATTGATAAGGGACTCTATGACCTGGGAGCAAGCATCAACTTAATGCCTCTATCTCTAATGAAGAAGCTGCAGATCAATGAGCTAATGCCCACAGATGTAGTCATCAGGCTGGCTGACAAAACTCAAAAACAAGCAGTGGGAGTGGTTGAAAATGTGTTGGTGAAAGTGGGAAACTATTTCCTCCCACAGATTTTGTCATATTGGAAATGGAAGAGAGTCCCATCAACCCAATCATATTGGGAAGACCGTTCCTAGCTACAGCCAGAGCACTCATAGATGTGGATCGAGGAGAGCTAATACTGAGGATACATGATGAACAACTCGCATTCAATGTCTTCAAACCCTCACAAGAAGTAGACCAGGAAAATAAGGAACCAAGGGAAAATCACAACAAAGCACTGGTGGAAGAAACAAGCACTGAAGCACAAAATGTACACCTAGGAATCCCCTTGGTTGATAAGCAAAATAGCCAGAAAGTGTCACAGCTAAAGGAAACTCAAGTGGAGCCAAAACCACCAGAATCATATGAGACCAGCAACAAAATCTTCCTAGGAAAAGAGACCACAAAGAGCAGGATAACAGCAAAAGAAACAAAGAAGAAGGCACCAAGGAGATGGAGGAACAAGAAGATCCCTACAGAAGATTTCTCTCCAGGGAATAAAGTGATCTCAGCTTACTTCCCAAATATCCCACCTCATTTCCCCACCATCCCATCTCAGCTACCCAAGGTTTTCACCATCAACAAAGTTCTCCCCCTAGAACATGTAGAGATCCTTGATGAAGCCAATGGATATAGGTTTACTACAAGAGGAGAAGATCTGAAGCACTACCAACCACCCTGACAAAAGGCAGAACGTCAAGCTAGTGACGCTAAAGAAGCACTTCATGGGAGGCAACCCATGTTTTACAGGCTTTTAAAGTAGTTAATAAAACAAGGTTCATGAAATTCAAATCAACTTTGACATATCCTTGAATGCAACATATAGTGAAGAACAAGTTTGGCGTTCAAGGCACACTAAGAGAATATGAATGCAGCTCATAGCATGTCACTCTTAGCACCTTGAACAAATCTTCTTACACCACAGTGCCATAAACTAAGTTTGGTGTCCCCAATGTTGCATACATGGACATTTAGTTGGTTAGCTGGTTTGCACTCATGAATAGCAATTAGTAACTAGAAACAAAAATTTTAAAAAGTAGTTACTCTTTCTCTTCTTCTTTTTTAAATGTTGCCGCCACTTTCCATAATTTTATTAATCATATTTCTTTTATTTTGTAGGAGAATTGATGGGACAATTGAAGGAGGATTCGGCCACCACAAAAAGAGAGGACTATAGACATGTCTTCAAGGGGATTGCGTTGGAAATTGTTGCCATGCAACATTGGAAGAAGAACAAACTTGGAAACTGAACCAACCCCATCATAAAGTTGATGATCCTTGTGCTCATCCATTGCTAAACCCCATCCGTCCATCACATAACCACCCCATCAATCCACACCTTTCATTCACTCATCACTTTCCTATATAAGTGATTCCTAGTTCGTACTCCCCTTCACATTCCAATTCCCATTCTTTATACTTCACACCTTCGGAACCCAAATCCCTTCATCTCACCTTATCTTAACCGGCTAAAGTCCATCACTAACCTCAACACCTTCACTTCTAAAAAAAATCACTCATGGCATCATCAAGCTCTAAAACAAGAAAGGGGAAGGAGCCTATGGAGCAATGCCCTTTTGATGAAAAGAAGTTTAGAACCTTTCACCTTGCACTTCAATTTGGATGGATAGCTGATAAGGAGATCATATATGAGCTAGGCTTTCAAGTCAAGAAAACTGAGTGCCCCGAAATCACAGAGAATGTAGAAAAGAGAAGATGGGAGCTCCTCACCGATCCAGTCACCGCGAAAATAAATGCAACGCTCGTAAGAGAGTTTTACGCAAATGCAGTAAGGTATGATAGGAAAGAGGAATCTTATATAAGCTTTGTGAGAGGAGTAACGGTGGATTTTAGTCCCATGAGCATCATGAGGGTGTTGAAGCTATGAACCATACCATTTGAAGAAGAGAGCTATCAATCTCGAATAGATGGTAGTCCTAATTATGACCAGATTGTGAAAGATATCTGTGTACAAGGAGCGGACTGGGTGAGAGATCCCAATGAAAAGCCCAAATTTATCAAAAGAGGTGATCTCACCCCTGAAGCAAAGGGGTGGTTTGAAATTATAAGGAGATCCATCCTCCCTGCCCGAAACAATTCAGAGGTGAATCTTAAGAGAGAAACAATGGTGCAATGTATACTTAAAGGGGGAGAGATCAAGGTGCATGAACTCATAGCCCAAGGCATTAGGAAGATGGCTGAGAAAAGTGATTCGGGAGGAAGGTTAGGCTACCCCAGCACCATTTTCCGCCTGTGTGACAAGGCTGGGGTGGTGTTCGAAGACGAAAACCCCGAATGGATAAAAGTTGGTATCCCAATTACTGTCCGGCGTATGCATGCTGTTGCCTCTCCCCTACCTCAACGAAGGATAAGAAAGAGAGTAGCCCATCAAGCTGTGGAAGGGCAGAACCCAGAGGAGCAAGCCGCAGCCACCTTCAACATGCACCAATTACAAGAAGCCATTGATGGCTTATCTAGGCAATATTGGGAGAATCAAGAGGCACAGAAGGAGCTCCAACTACAAATGATGAATCGCCAAGAAGAATCATTTTCTAGATGGGCAAATCAACAGGGGGAGTGGCAAAAGCAGATGATGGAGCAAGCACTGGAACAAGGGAAACAATGGGGTGAATCCTTCCACAGGTTGGAACAAAGGCAGGATCAATAACAAGAGGCCATCCAAAAGCTAATCAACATCCAAGCACATCAAGGTGCACACATACATGAAATGCATCGAAAACATTTAGAACAGGCAGAATTCTTCGAGGAATACAGGGCATTTTCAGAAGGAGTTTACATGAACCAGACTGGACATCATGTGAACACTCAGGCCAGACTCGGATACTTAGTCGGACAACTGCCTATACTGCATCCATGAATCACAAGCTATGAAGAAGTGAAGGATGAATTAGCGCGAGAAGAAAGAGAGAGGGTAGAAAAGAGTCATGAATCAGTAAGAAAGGCACTTGAGGATTGGAAAAAAGCTAGACTGGCACTAATGCAAGGAAGCACAAGTGGACACAAAGAGGACAAACAAGAAGGAGAGCGCGAACAACCTCATGAGTAAAAGGTGGTGGAGTTCCCTCATTGTCCCATCTTTTTCAAGTTTTAAATAAGGAAAATCATGTATGAAATAGAACATGCTTCCATGGTAGTTTAGGTTTTTCAATGCTGTCTTTAGTATTTTTCTTGCCTTTTTCATATGTGTGCTGGTTCAAGTTACCTATCTTCATCTTCATCTTGCTTATTGTATGTTTATCCTTTTAAGCTAAATAAAAAGAGATGTTATGAAAGACCAGAGTGGAGTTCAATTTGTGGAGTAAGTCCTTAAATTTGTGGTGTAGTAATCACTTAGCTAAGTTGGTTCACCAACAAGGTGGGAAGGCAACTATCTATCCTGAATCATATGCTTGAAACACACCCCATGAGACTAGCTAAATAATAAGATCCTAGTAAGAAAAAGGAAAAGAACACTAAGAGTTGAAAAAGAAAGAAGGGTAATAAAGAATAATGCTAGGCACCAAGGGCTTGAACCTTGAGGGATGTGTCTGTGGTGCTCTTGTACCAAGGATTTGCTTGGATGAATAAGTTCTTAGGAGTGCTTCATCACTTGGTAACTTGGGTTAACTAACCCGGGATTATCAACTGAAAATCCACTATCAAGAGCAACCTTGCTACAGAACATTTAGTAACCCAAAGAGGTGCTGGACACCAAGACCTCAAGGACAGAAAATAACAAACCATGTGCCTGTGGTGTGCATGTATGGGGGAGAGAGACTTGAGGGAGTAAGTCCTGAGGGGTGTTTCAACACCTAGCACCTTGAACCAACTGGTTCGGGAGTGTTGGCTGAAAACTTATCTTAAAGAGTCGCCCTCTCACAGAACACTTAGCCTAAGGACGCAATAAACCTTGGAAAGACAAATGGATCAATAAATAACAGTCTCAAAGGGTGCCATCAAGTGAATATTCCAAGGCATGATAAAGGTCTGAAAGCCAATAAAGGAATGAACCTAAGTTGCTATGCATGAAACCCCATAAAACCAAGGACATGACTTCCACAAGAATGATTCATTCATCTTGTCATTTCATTCATCATTCTCTTGTTCCAGTACTTGCTTAGGGACAAGCAAGCTTTAAGTTTGGTGTTGTGATGCCAGGGCATTTTGGCCAGTTTCACTGACCTTTTTTTTATGGTTTTAGGGTAGTTTCATGCATTTTCTTAGGAAATAAGCAAGTTTTGGGTAAATAATCACTTACATATTGATTCAAGCAAACATTATGAATTTTATATGATTTCATGAGAATTATGCCGCGCCGTATGGCTCGAGTACGGTGTCAAAGCAAGAGCCGCTGCATCGGTGCCCGGATGTAGTGTTAAATGAGCAAGGGTTCTCGCGTTTTCGTGAACGGACGAGGGTAAATAAGCTAGTTCACAAGGTAAAAGGTAAAGGTCGAAGTGATAGAAGGTTGAGATTTGGGACATGGAACATAGGCACTCTAACAGAAAAGTCCATGGAGGTGGTGGACACCATGACAAGGAGGAAGATTAACATTATGTGCCTACAAGAAACGAAATGGGTTGGTGCAAAGGCTAGGGAGTTGGATACTTCTGGTTTCAAACTTTGGTATACAGGAAATGTGAAGAATAGGAATGGGGTTGGAATAATTGTGGATAAGCAGTGAAAGAAGGACGTAGTGGATGTCAAGAGGGTGGGAGATCGGATCATCTCTATCAAATTTGTGGTGGAGGGAGATGCTTTCCATGTGATTAGCGCCTATGCACCGCAAGTGGGTTCGAACGAACAACACAAGATAAGGTTTTGGGAGGATCTAGAGAGTTTGGTTCAAGGCATACCTTTGGGAGATAAGATTTTCTTAGGAGGAGATTTAAATGGCCATGTTGGGAGAGAAGTGACTGGATATGGGAGTATTCACGGAGGCCATGGTTTCGGGGTGATCAATGCTGAGGGTAAAACTATTTTGGACTTTTCCTCAACCTTTGATCTTCTCATCGCAAATACATATTTTAAAAAGAGAGACGAACATCTTATAACCTATAAGAGTGGCATGACAAGCTCTCAAATCGACTTCTTCTTGTTGAGGAGAGTCGATCGGAAATTTTGTATTAACTGTAAACTTATCCCGGGAGAGAGTTTGACAACACAACATAGGGTGCTCGTCATGGATTTTCGCGTTGAGCAAAAGTTGAGGAAAAGACATCATACGAAGAACCCAAGGACAAGGTGGTGGCAGATGAAAGGTGAGGAACAAAGAAGCTTCCTAAGATGGGTAGGAGAAGAGGCAAAGTGGGATGGGAATGAAAGCGCGGAAGAGATGTGGAGGGAGATGGAAGAAGTTATTAGAAGAACAGCAAAAGAAAGTTTTGGTGAATGTAAAGGAATAGGACCAAGAGACAAGGAGTCCTGGTGGTAGAATACGAGTATACAAGAAAAGATAAAGATAAAAAGGGAATGCTTTAAAGAGTGGTCCTTATGTCGCAATGCAGATAATTGGGAAAAATATAAGGCGGCTAAGAAAGAGACAAAAGTGGCTATAACTGAAGCAAGAACAAGAGCATATGAGGGTCTCTACCAGTCTTTGGGCACGAAAGAAGGAGAAAAAGGTATATATAGAATCGCAAAGAGCCGGGAAAGAAGAACGAGAGATTTGGATTAGGCTAAGTGCATAAAGGATAAGGATTCGCAGAATTTACAGATGCCCTAGAAACCCCCACAGAATGGATTCTTTACGTGGATGGTTCTTCAAATAAAACTGGAAACGGCGCAGGCGTGATAATAGAAAGCAACCAAGGAACCCAAGTTGAGCTCTCCCTCAAGTTCGGGTTCCCGGCCTCAAACAACCAGGCGGAATATGAAGCATTATTAGCTGGTTTGAAGCTGGCTAAAGAGGTCAGAGCTCAAAAACTCAACATTTACAGCGATTCACAAGTGGTCACATCACAAATAACAGGGAGCTACCAAGCCAAAGATCCCACCATGAAAAAGTATTTGGATAAAACCAAGGAACAGCTCGGACAAATCGGGGAGTATAAGATCTGCCACATACCCCGCAAACAAAATGCCCGAGCTGATGCACTCTCAAAACTAGCCAGCACCAAACCAAGGGGCAACAATAGAAGCCTCATCCAGGAAATGTTGCAGAACCCGTCAATCTCGGAAGAGGAAAAAGTCATGACTATAACAAGTCAGGACCAAGGATGGATGACCCCTATAACTAACTACCTCAAAATAGGAATGCTCCCCACAGAAGAATCGGAGGCAAAGAGGTTAAAAAGGGAGGCACAATACTACACCATCATAAACAACATCTTGTACAAAAGAGGAATCTCAATACCTTTACTAAAATGCGTGCCGACCTCCAACACAAAGGAAGTGCTAGAAGAAATACACGGCAGCATTTGTGGCAATCATCTCGGAGCACGAGCTCTCGCCAAAAAAGTACTCTGGGCGGGATTTTATTGGCCAACTCGACAGAAGGAAGCCACAGAATTTGTAAAGACATGTCCACCATGTCAAAAACATGCCAACTTTCACATCGTCCCGCCAGAAGAGCTCATCAGCGTGACCTCGCCTTGGCCGTTTGCAAAATGGGGACTCGATCTTCTCGGCCCCTTCCCACAGGGATCAGGACAAGTCAAATTCCTCATAGTAGGGGTAGATTACTTTACAAAGTGGATCGAGGCAGAGCTCCTAGCCAATGTCACCATTCAAAGAAGCCGGAAATTCTTATATAGAAACATTGTCACAAGGTTCGGGGTTCCATATTCAATAACCACAGACAATGGCACTCAATTCACAGATGCAGGCTTCAGGAAACTAGTAGCCGACTTGAATATAAAGCATCAGTACACCTCCGTCGAACACCCACAATCTAACGGACAGGCCGAAGCCGCTAACAAAGTCATACTGGCCGGATTATAACGGAGATTACAAGATGCAAAAGGAGCCTGGGCAGAAGAGCTTCCACAGGTCCTATGGGCATATCGAACAACGCCACATTCCACCACGAAGGAATCTCCCTTCCGATTAGCATACGGAATAGAGGCAATGATCCCAGTAGAGATTGAGGAAGGGTCACCTAGAGTAGTTCACTACAATGAGGAAGCAAACTCTCAACTTCAGAGAGAAGAACTCGACTTGTTACCCGAAATCCAGGAAAGAGCTCGGATCAGGAAAGAAGCTCTAAAGCGCCGAATGGCTTCCAGATATAATCAAAAGGTAGTGCTGAGAAGTTTTGCACAGAATGATCTCATCCTAATCCGAAATGATATCAGAACAACTCGACCAGGAGAAGGAAAGCTGGCAGCAAACTGGAAAGGACCTTACCGAGTTGTAGAAGTACTTGGAAAGGGCTACTACAAACTGTCTGAACTCGATGGACGAGAGCTTCCCAGGTCATGGCACGCCTGTAACCTAAGAAGGTACTACAGTTAGAAGAGATAAAAGATCTCATCATTGGATGCACTCTTTTTCCTGAAAAGGTTTTTTAATAAGGCACCAAGTTGAGACTCAGACAATCCCATATGTATATATTTGCACTTTTCCTTTAAATAAAATACATTTTAGATATTCTACAAAGATTTCAAGACGCATTAATCTGAAGCATTCATCGTCCAATTATAAAGCAACAGATCGGCAGAAAGTGAAAAACAATTTCACTGCACGATCACGATAAAGACAAACCGTCCGATAAAGGTGAAAACGCGATTCACCCAAAGGACGATCTAGAGATGACAACCACTTTCTACAAATCGGCAAAGATGAACATAGAATAATGTAAGAAGTTATCGAAAGTGATCTAAAAAAGAACCTGACGAGGTCTTACGGATCGCTAAAATAATAACTTAAAGACTGGTCGAACGTTAAGATGTCGAACCAAGTCAACCCAAGTTATAAGTAAACCCTGGAAAGAGGTCTGGCCAACCCTATTAAAGAGGATTACTTTAACTTAGAAGGACCCGACATAACAAAGTCAGCCCAAAATGAAAAGTTATCAAAGTAGTCCCTGAAAGAGACCTGACAAAGATCCAAGAAAGAGAACTACAAAAAATAACTTAAAGGAGACCGATATAACCAAGTCGGACTCCTACTACTGAAAAGTTATCAAAGTAGTCCCTAAAAGAGATCTGACAAAGATCCAAGAAAGAAGACTACAAAAAATAACTTAAAGGAGACCGATATAACCAAGTCGGACTCCTACTATCGAAAAAGTTATCAAAGTAATCCCTGAAAGAGACCTAACAAAGGTCCAAAAAAGAGGATTACCAAAATAACTTAAAAGGGGACCAACGCAAAGGAATCAGTCACAAATACAGAAAATTAAGAAACAAGTTGGATCTATAAAATCACAACCTCAAAGGGTCCAAGATACAAGCAAATAAAGCAAAGTAATCCAAGGAGGTCAAGCAGCAAGATTTCGAACATCAATAGAAAAACAAAAAAGATGTCAAGTCAAACAACTACTTTTACTCTATAAAGTTATAAGGACTGGAAGGCCACCAAAACCTACCACGAAGAGATAACAAGTTACTTTTTGTTCCTCATAAAAAGTTGCTAAGAAGCGTCAGCAAATAAATAAAAAAGTTCTAAAAGAGCCCACAAGCCGGGCCAACTACACAAATTTTCAAGAAGAGATCAGCAAGTGTTAGGAGCCTTCTTGGCAGAATCAGGACAAGGAGAAGGAGGGCGAGTCTGGATCGGCACAGCATCCACAGTTCCATCCTCCCTATTCAGGATCTGGCAATCCGAGTCGGGCACAGCAGGAGGAACTAAAGAGGTCGGCACTTTGGTAGAGGACACAGGGGGAGCAACAACATCATCATCATCACCCTCATCATCAGGGACAATCTTGCCATCCCTGACTATATTATCCAGGCTAAAAAGGGTGAGGTTGGCCTCGGGAGCAATGACCTGAACTTGCTACCTCAAGTTCTCATAAGCAGCAGTCACGCTGCCAACGAGATGACTTTGGAGCTCAGCATAATCTTCCCGAACACTGTCAAGCTCCCTCCTCAGGCACATCACCTCCCGATAAGATGAAAGGTAACCCTCCTTATGCATCAGGACTGCGTCCTCAGCCAACCTCAAAGAAGCCGCCAATGACTGAGAACTCGCCCCCTCATTCTTCAAGTCCTTCTCCAGCTTGGCTACCTTCGTCTCAAGCTCCTCCTTTAACTCCTTCATCCGATCAAACTCTTGTTTCGCCTCCTCCATAAACGCCTTAGTAGCGTGGAGAGGGAGATTCTGAGCAGTCCGATATATGGCAGCCGACATATACGCCATCTTCACTTGATTTCGAGCCATAAACTCCAAGTGATGGAGGATGGACACATCGTCCATGGAGAGAGCGCCGTAGGGACCGATTTGTTGATCCACGAATTCAATAGCATTAAAATCAGGAGCATCGAGGTCAAAGGGCTCAGCAGTCTCTTGTTTTTTATTGGGAGGAGCAACAGAAGGAGCAGCAAAGGTGACGTGAGGATCTACCAAACGAACTTGGGGTGTAGGGATCACCTTCTTCACCCCGGTGGAACTCTGCACTGATGGCTTCTCGCACACATGGGAGGATCCCTCCCCAGCCGCCTTGCCAGCAACATTTCTGGCAGCAGTTGCCCTCTGCGCCCTCTTAAAAGCTTTCATGGATTCACTATTCTTCATTGCCTCTGCAAATAAAACAGAAAATCAGTTGCAAGTCGGACAAGTCGGAAAGACAGCTACAAGCAACATACACGGATAATAAAGAAAACACAAAGATACCCAGTTCAGTTTGAAGAAGAGAAGGATTGGTTAGAAATTTTTTTGTGTCGAGATGGGGAGGTTGACCCCAGCATTCTTCCAAGATAGTCACAAAGGCTCGCTCAGCATCATCCAACATCTCCCACGAGTACCTGGAGACCCTCACGTCTTTTTGCCATTCCAAGGGAAAAGCAGGTTCATCATTTTCATCCAAAAAAAAGGGCTGAGCTCCTTCAATAGCTCGGACCTTGAAAAAGTAGTTTTTAAAATCACGGAACAACTCGTCAAACATGGAAAAAACCTTCTTTCCCTGGGTAGAACGAAAGGAGACCCAAGCTGAATTCTTTTTTACCACACCGGACTTAGTCAAGACAAAAAGATAGAAAAAGAGAGATTGGGAAGCAGGAATACCAAAACCATTGCACAACAATTGGAAAATTTTAATAAATCCCCAGGAATTAGGGTGAAGTTGAGAAGGAGCAACATTACAAGACCATAACAGGTCGGTTTCAAATTTGGTAAAAGGAAGGGTGATACCCAGCTGACCAAAGAAAAAATCATAAGCATAAAAGAAAGGGCGACCATCAACAACCCGAGTTGAAAAGCAGACTCTCTCGTCAGAAGAGGGAGAGACACGTTCATAGTTCTTCTCATCACCAGAATTACTACAGACACTATGAAACTGCCTAAGCTGAGCACAAAATTCAGAATCAACCAGCGAGACACACATGAGAACCATGGAGTCCACCCAATCGGCCATACCCGCGGGAACCTGGGAAGGCATCTCTACAACGTTATTTCGGGAAGACATGAGGTCAACTAAATCCTACAAAAAGAAAAGAAGAATGGATTACTTAAAAACATCTCGAATAGAGGGCAAAACATCTCGATGGGCGGATAAACAAAAAGGGAAAACCCCAAGACTCAAGACAAAGGTCTTGGGGCATCCCTTGGAGGCAGTAAACAAAGCAAGGTCTTTAAGTTATTTCTACAACCTACATCCCGGCACTCATCAAAATAAAATCCAGAAAGAAAACAAAGGAAGCAAAAAATGCAAAAGGTCCACCCTCCTACAGTTTATCAGCGGAAAAACAGCAAAGGCGCAAACTTTTCCGAAATCAAGCAAAAAATCATCAGCAAAGAGCAAGCACTAACATCGAACACGCCAAGTAGAAATCATCAAAGGTGCAAACTTTGTCAGAATAAAAAAGAAATCTCCAAACAAAGCGAGGAATAGATGTAGATTCTCTATCGATATCAGACAGGAAACAACCAGAAGCAACAACAAAACCCTAGAAAGCCTCGACGGAAATGCCAAGAGAATGCGTAAAAGAAAGTCAGGGAAAACACATTACAGTGACAAGCAAATACAAGACCACGAAAAAGATTCAAACTTTCAAACATGCAAAATCAAAGCTTCACTAAAAAACTGAAGACGAAGCTATGAAAGAAGTAAGAAAGTTAATACCAACCTGGAAAAAGTAGCAAGCTTCAGGGAAATTGAGGATGGAAGACGAAATCTGGAATTGCCCTCTCACGAGCAAAAAAGCACGAACAAAAGCAGTATCACAGAGAGAAACGCGAAACCACAAAACTCCAGGCGAAAACAGAAGCTTCAGAACAATCACCAAGCGACGTCGCAAGAAAAGTTGAAATGTGGGTGAAAGGCAGAAAATGAATAAGTGCGAAGAAGTTACGAAAAGGGCGAAGGAGAGAAACCGTTTCATGAATGCAAAATTCAAAAATAGAGACGTTAGGGGAAACGGGGCAATTAAATGCCAATTAAATGCGGATATTAAAACTGCTTGCATTCCTAAAAAAGCGCTAATACAAAAGCGCGCGCTTGTAGAGGAAAAACGTTCTACATTCAAAAGCTGCTACAAAAAGGAGTCGACAAGATGCTTGAGTTCGCCTTCGCTACAAGAAGGACCGAAGTCAAGGACTCGACCTCAACAAAGAAGACCGAGCTCAAGCAGGGGCACTGTTCATACCCTGGGTCGAGATATCCGACCTGGGGTGATTGACGACAAAGCGACCGACCTCTTTAGGTCAAGCGGACCGACTTCTTTATGAAGAACTCGGCCAAATCGACAGGAAAGCCCAAAAAGGGCCCAATTCAAGGAATATGACCCAAATCCAAAGGTCGTTCAGGCCTACAGAGAGAAGGGCGGTTCCGTTGAAGATACGCTGACCTCAACCCAAAAGATAAAGATAAGATAAGATAACTAACTTATCTTATCCAAAGGTCACATCTCACCATTATAAATACACTGGAACACCCAGGTATAACTCATACTCTGATTCTACATAACACCTGTTTAATACCCATGCTAACTTAAGCATCGGAGTCTCTTGCAGGTACCCCCCACCCTCCGGTGATGAAGGATCAGCAGTACAACCAGTCCAACAAGTCGGACACGACAGCTCCGGTCGTCTCCTACTAGCCGGACACGTAGGTACCGATCCGTACAGAGGATCTCAACCGAGATCGACCTCCAGTTTCAGGTAACCCTCGGAACAAGTGGACATATAGAATGGAACAAAATATAGATTGCAGTTATAGAGAAGAAAACACACAAGAATAAAAATTTATGGTTAAATAATGTAACCATATAAATAAGCTCAAAATCTCACAGGTTGTATGTTCTTTGGCTCAAAAACCATGTTTCAAATACAACTTCAAACAAATTTAACACATAGAAAATTTTAATTAATTTTTTTCTTTTTAATTTAAATTAGTGAAATTTTTCAAAAATAGGGTCTTAAAAAGAAACTTATTATTTTTCAACCATGTAGTACTTAAATGCAAACAATCAACTACATATGCAATCTATTATGCAATGCAACAATGAACTAATGAAGATAATAAGACATTGGTGTTGAGAAGAGAATAACTAACCCATGGAGATCGGTATCGACCTCCCCACACTTAAAGGTTGCACCGTCCTCGGTGCATGCTAAGATGTACAAGTGGACGGGCTGCTCCAACTAATGCCTTTCTCTATAGATTGTGCAGATTGACTTGCCTGTCTCCCCATGTAAACGTCTTCCGGTTCCCTTCCGGGTGGCCATCCTGAAAGAAAAAGGGAAGAAATGTAACCCAGAAATAAAGATAAGAAAATAAATGAAATATGGGTGTTAATGCCAGATAATAAAGGTCTCAATTACATGGTAGCTACAACATGCAAGTGAAAAAATAGTAGAAGTACATGACAAATCAAGAGTGCAAAAATTTGCAACAATGGGAAAGAGAGTGGGTAAGGAAAGATAATATAATTTCATGTCAATGCAAAAGTAATACATGTATAAAAGATTGGCATTGATTTAAATAATATTACCTAACCAGAATAACACAAGTCACTAAGCACCCAAAATAATTCAAGAGAAGATGCAACAGTTAAATAAGAAAATTTTAACACCAAAGAAAAATAATTAATTTAGAAAAAAAATAAAAATATGCACAAAATTAAGATGCAATGAATGAAATATGCAAATAAATTAAGTAAAATAAAATGAAAGATAAGAAGAATGAGAAGGGAAAGAAGGGAAGAAGAAGTAAGGAAGAAAGGAGGCGGAAAAATTAGGATTGGGGAAGAAAGGATAAGATTTCTGGCGCTGATTTGGATAAGTTGTGCGGCGCAGGCGACGCGTACGCATGAGTGACTTGGTTGCGTGGATAGCGCTTCTATGAAGTGACGCGGACGTGTGGGTCACGCGTTCGCGTGGAGTGATTTGTGCCATTAGCGCGAGGGCAGCCTCGTGATCGCGCAACTCTCTGTTTTAAATGCATTTTGCCAAAAATCTGGGTGACGCGGTAGCGTGGTTGACGCGATCGCGTGAATGGCCATACTTTGAAAAATGACGTGGATGCGTGGGGCATGCATTCGTGAGGTAAGGCTGGTGCTGCTAGCACTGTTCCAACCCCATTCCAGCCTAACTTGTTGCCAAACACCCATTTATGTCGATTTTACAGGGCCACGCGTTCGCGTGGGTGACGCGGACACGTGGGAGGCATTTTTCCCACATGACACAGACGCGTCAGCGACGCGGTCGCGTGGATCAATTTGTGCCAAAGGCACGCCTCCAGCCACGCTCTCGCGTGACTCTCTGTTCGATTTCTTTTTCTTCCTGACGCACATATGACGCGAACGCAAAATGCTAATATGGATGTTATGCATGATTCCAGGTCCAATCAAAACTTAAAAACAAACAAAACAGACTAGAATTAAAACTGAAAAAAAAGGGACGATCATACCATGGTGGGTTGTCTCCCACCTAGCACTTTTAGTTAAAGTCCTTAAGTTGGACATTTGCGGAGTCCTTTGTTATGGTGGCTTGTGCTTGAACTCAACCATGAATCTCCACCAATGTTTGTGATTCCAATGGCCTCCGGGGTCCCAAACTAGGCGCAGAAAGCCTTCAAGTAATTTAAAGCAAGTGATAAGGCCCCAAGAGTGTTGATTGCCAGAATGAATTCCAGGGTCCCAAATCTTGCTTTTGCACCCGTCAACTTGTTGATCATTAGTGTTCCAATCGGGTGGCAGGCAATCTGAATTCTCACTAAAACGGCCAAACAACTTTCTAGACCCATTCAATTGAGCTCTACACCAACCTTTGCGTTTAAACTTAAAGCTTCCAACCATAATGAACCTTGCAGGACAATTATTCCCACTGACCATCTTCCTCTTACTCTTAATGCCACAAAGAGCTCTAAGTTGACCATCCGTCTCCAGTAGCCCATATTCAAGTGGGAAGGTAAAGGTCAAGGATAAGAATTTTACCCATTTGAACATTGTGTTGGATGGTAATGGCCTTGGGAGAGGTGTTTCTAATGAACTTGCAAGCTCCACTCCCTTGTGCTCTTCTCTGACAACTTCCATCTCCTTGTAAGCTTCTTCAATTTCAACCTCTTCCTCTTCACTGCTTTCCAAGGGCATGGGAGGTTGTGCTTCTTCTTCTTGAATCTCCATCTCTTGATCAACCTCTTCCAATTCCTTAACCATGACATGCCTTGGAGGATGTACACCCTCCTCAACATCAAATGCAACTGTCTTGGAAGGAGGCTCTATGTCTTGACTTTCCCATGGATGTTTAGCATTTCCCAGGTCTTCAACTATTTCTTCCTCTGCAACTATTATGGCTTCCTCCACTTGTTCCAGTACAAAGCCATGTTCCTCATTGTCCACCGAAGTTTCTAGTGTCCCTTTCATGCTTTGCTCTTCTGTGATTCTCCACATGTAGCCATGGGAGTACTTTGAGTTCTCAGATGTCGGGAGGCTATTATAGTTACTACCTCGGTTAAGGCAGTAGTGAGTTCCAGTATATTCCTTTGCATCTTCGCTTCCCCTTGAAGAAGAACACGAAGTCTGTCATCCATTGGAGGTTGGGGTGGATATGGGGGTTTATTTGTTGGGAGAAAGGGTTCATGGTAGGAAGGTGGTTCATCTTGATAATGATAAGGAGATGGTGTATATTAAGGTGGTGGTTCTGTGTATGGTTCATTTGGCTCATAAGGTGGTTGGTATGGTAGATACGGGTTAGGGTCATATGGAGGTGAATGGTGGAAAGGGACTTGTGAGTTTGGTGGTCCAGAGTTGTGTTGAGGAGATGGTTCATAGGCATATGGCGGGACTTGTTGGTAACTACAAGGGGGTCCACCATAATCATCATCTTGGTATGCATCACAGAATGGTTGTTGGTTATAGTGTACTGGAGGGGGTTGTTGCCAAGACGGTTGATCAAATCCTTGTGGCTCCTTGATAAACCACTATTTTATGGTTTATCTTGTGCTCAATTGAGTGGATTTTATCAACCCTTTACCCACTTATTCATAATATTTGCATGGTTTTATATTTCCTTCTTGATTTTGTGCTATGATTGAAAACATGCTTCTTTTTTTATATATTTGCTTATTATTAATCCTCTCTTATTACCATTAGATGCCTTGATATGTGTGTTAAGTGATTTCAGAGATTACAAGGCAGGAATGGCTCAGAGGATGGAAAGGAAGCATGCAAAAGTGGAAGGAATACAAGAAGTTGGAGAAATTGCTAAGCTGTCCAGCCTGACCTCTTCGCACTCAAACGGCTATAATTTTAGCTACAAAGGTCCAAACGACGCGGTTCCAGTTGCGTTGAAAAGCTAACGTCCGAAGATTCAATTTGATATATAATATTCTATGGTTTCTCTAACGCTAGGCGACGCGACTGCGTGCTCCATGCGGCCGCGTCACAGTGACGGAAATCCAGCGTGATTGAATTTGAGACCAGCGAATTCTGGGCTGTTTCTGACCCAGTTCTCGGCTCAGAAAATACAGATTAGAGGCTATAAAGTGGGGGAATGCATCCATTCATAAAAAGGCTCTCATATTCACAATTATAGGAGTAGATGTAGTTTTTAGAGAGAGGTTCTCTCCTCTCTCTTAGGATTAGGATTTAGGACTTCTCTTAGTTTTAGGAGTGACTCTCAATCCCAGGTTCTTTATTTTTATTTATTTTTCCAAATTAATTTATGAATTTTTCCATGTTATGATTTGAATATTTTATTTAATATAATTTGAGGTATCTCAGACTTATGATTGCTCTCTTTAATTTATTAATGCTCTGTGTTTATCCAAGTTATTTTCATTCAAGTAGACTTTCTTCCCTTTTGGCTTTGGTTAAATAATTGGAGACTCTTGAGTTATCAAACTCATTGTTGATTGAAAATTGGAATTCTTCAAGAATTAATTCGAGTTCTACTAACTCTAACTTTTCCTAAGGAAAGACTAGGACTTGAGGAATTAGAATTAATTCATCCACTTAACTTACCTTCATAGTTAGAGGTTAACAAAGTGGGAGAAAAATCCAATTCTCATCACAATTGATAAGGATAACCAGGATAGGACTTCCGGTTCTCATACCTTGCCAAGAGTTTTTTTTACAGTTATTTATTTATTTTTATTGCTTGAAAATATACCTGTTCGCATTGCCCAAACTCCAGAACCCCAATTTACAAACTCATAACTAATAATAAGAACACCTCCCTGCAATTCCTTGAGAAGACGACCCGAGGTTTAAATACTCGGCTATCAATTTTAAGGGGTTTGTTACTTGTGACAACCAAAACGTTTGTACGAAGGGATTTCTGTCGGTTTAGAGACTATATCTACAACGTGACTGTTATTATGAAATTCTTTACTGGCAAAAATCCTAACGTCAAAATGGGGCCGTTGCCGAGGAATTGTAAACGTGTGCCTTATTATTGGTTATTGTAAATATTAAAAAAAATCAATTTTCAATTTTCAATTTAAAAAAAAATTCAATTTTCAAAATTTAAAATTCAAATTTAAAAAAAAAATTTCAAATTTTAATCTTCAAATTTCAATTTTAAAAATTCAAAATTCAAATTTTAATTTTTAAATTCAAAAATTTGAATTTCAAATTTGCTTTTATTTTTGTTTTTAAATTTTTATTAACTAACTATGAGTTTTCACCCCTCTCGCTTCAAGTTTGATTCCAATGTTGTTGTTAGAAATGGAAACTATGATGAGAACAGGCATCAAGGTTGGAACAATCAAAGATGGGAGGAGCCACAAGGATTTGATCAACCTTCATGGCAACAACCTCCTCCAATGGACTATTAACAACCATTATGTGATGCATATGAAGGCAATGGCTATGGTGAGCAATCTTTTGATTATCAACAACCACCACCATATGCCTATGAACCCTCTCCTCAATATAACTTTGGACCACCAAACTCACAAGCCCCTTTCTGCCATTCACCTCCATATGACCCTAACCCTCAACCACCATACCAACCACCTTATGAGCCATATGAACCATATATAGAACCACCCCAATTCCAACCCAATTACTCACAAGAACCACCACTTCAATATTCACCATCTCCATATCCATCAATCCAAGAGCACTATGATCCTATTTATGAAAGCCGAGTGGATCAAGAGACAAAGGATCGTTTCAAGGAAACAGTGGATCGATTTCATGCAACCATTCGTCAATTGGAGCAAGCGATAATTCAATTAGCTTCCCGACGTTCGGACACTCAAGGAACCCCCATGGCTTCATGTGGACAATCTAATGAAGAACGTAGCATGAAGGAGATACTAAAAACTCCAGTGAACAGTACGGAGCATGACTTTGTACTGGAACAAGTAGAGGAAGCCGGAATTATTGAAGAAGAAGAAGTGGTTGAAGACTTAAGAGATGCAGAACCTCCATGGGAAAGTCCAGTCATAGAACCCCCTTTTAAGAGATTTGAAATTGATGCTGAGGAGGGTGTACAACCTCCAAGGCATATCACAGTTGAAGACTTGGAAGAGGTTGATCAAGAGATGGAGATTCAAGAAGAAGAAGCACAACCTCCCATGCCCTTGGAAAGCAATGAAGAGGAGATTGAATCGGAAGAAAGCTTCCAAGAGGAAGAGGATGGTATTAAAGAAGTGTGCAAAGAGGTGGTAATTATCAGAGAAGAGCACAAGAGAGTGGAGCTTGCAATTTCATTAAAAATACCTCCCCCTAAGTTGCCATCATCCTTCACAACATTCAAGTGGGTAAAATTCATATCCCTTAGCTTTCTAACCCCACTTGAATATGGGCTACTGGAGACGGATGGTCAACTTAGAGCTCTTTGTAACATTAAGAGTAAGAGGAAGATGGCTAGTGGTAAGAATTGTCCTGCAAGGTTCATCATGGTTGGAAGCTTTAAGTTTAAACGCAAAGATTGGTGTAAAGCTCAACTGAATGGGTCTAGGAAGCTGTTTGGTAGCTGCAGTGAGAACTCAAATTACTTATCAACCAGTTGGAAAAATACAGATCCCGACAAGGATGGGTGTAAAAGCAAGATTTGGGATCCTGGAATCTACTCTAACACTTGTTACCCCGGGAGCCTAAGAATCTGTTTGAAACTTCTTAAGGGCTTTACATGCTTAGTTTGGGACCCCGGAGGTTACTGGAGATACAAACATTGGTGGAGATTCCTGGATGAATTCAAGCACAAGCCACCATAACAGGGAGCTCACCAAATGTCCAACTTAAGGACTTTAACTAAAAGTGCTGGGTGGGAGACAACCCACCATGGTATGATCGTTCCTTTTTCATTTTTACTTGTTTTCGAGTTTTATTTTATTTTATTATATTATATTGAACCTGGAGTTTTGCATCACATTCATATTAACGTTGCATTCTGCATTTTTTTCAGATTATGAAAAAAAAAGGGATTTTGGCACGCGACGCGACAGCGTCACCGACGCGTCCGCGTCGTATGTGCGTTCGGAAGAAAATGAGGTTGAACAGAGAGTCACGCGAAAGCGTGGCTGGAGGCGCGCCATTAGCACAAATTGACTCCACGCGACCGCGTCGCTGACGCGTCCGCGTCATATGAGAAACATGCCTCCCACGCGACTCCACGCGGCTGCGTGACATGAAAATCGACGTCAACCGGGTGCATGGCCGAAAGTTGAGCTGGAGTTGGGCTGGATCCGTGCTAGCAGCACAAGCCCTGCCAGGCGAACACGTCACCCACGCGTCCGCGTCATATTGGAAATAAGGCCACCCGCGCGATCGCGTCGACCACGCGACCGTGTCACCCTGGATTTTGGCAATACCAAGTTTCGAACAGAGAGTTGTGCGACCGCGAGGCTGCACTCGTGCCACTACCATAAATCAAGTCACGCGATCGCGTGCCCCACGCGTACGCGTCGCCTGACCTTATTGCGCACCACGCGACCGCGTCACCCACGCGACCGCGTCGCCAGCGTCACACAACCTATCCAGATTAGTGCCAATTTTCTTCTCTTTTCTTCTCTAATCCTAATTTCTTCTATCTTTTCTTCTTTCTTCTTTCTTTCTTACTTTATTTCTTTCCTTTCTCATTCTTCTTATCTTTTATTTTTTTTATTTATTTGCATACTTTCATTCATTACATATTTTTATTTTTCTAAATTTATTATTTTACCATTGGTATTCAAATGTTCCTATTCAACTGTTACATCTTTTCTGGTATTTTCTTGGTGCTTAATGACTTGTTTAATTCTGATTGAGTAATATTATTTAAATCAATGCCAATCTTTTATATCTGTATTACTTTTGCATTAACATGAATTTATATTATCTCTCCTTCCCTACTCTCTTCCCCATTGTTGTACATTTTGTACCACTGGCATGCCATGGCTTCTATTGTTTTCTCACTTGCATGTTGTAGCTACCATGTAATTGAGACCCTTATCATTTGGCATTAACCCACCCATACTGTATTTATTTTCCTATCTTTATTTCTGGGTTACTCCTCTTCCCTTTTTCTTTCAGGATGGCCACCCGGAAGAAAACCGGAAGACGTTTACATGAGGAGACATGCAAGTCAATCTGCACAATCTATAGAGAAAAGCATCAGTTGAAGCCACCCGTCCACTTGCACATCTTAGCATGCACCGAGGACGGTGCAATCTTTAAGTGTGAGGAGGTCGATACCGATCTCCATGGGTTAGTTATTTCCTAACTCAACACCAAAAATTTTATTTTATTTGTTTGTTCATTGTTGCATTTGCATGTTTGATTGCATATTTGTTTAATTTTGTGCATATTTTATCACTTGGTTGAAGTAATATTTTCTTTTTCAAGAAACCTTTTAGAGCATTTCACTAATTTGAATAAAATTTAATGTTACACTTGTTTGAAGAGATATTATACTGGAACATGGTTTAGAGCTCGAACACACAAAACCTGTGAGATTTTGAGCCTATTTGAATTGGTTGCATTTTTCAACCAATATTTTATTTTTGATGTGTGTTTTTCTCTCTAAAATTGTGATCTTTGTCTTGCTTAATTCTATATTTCCATGGTTTGATGTATACATGCACTTATATGATTGAGGCCTTTGTTTCACTGAGCTTACACACCCATATGGCCTTACCTTTCATTATCCTTTGCAAACCAATTTGAGCCTATTTTACCCCTTTTATTCTTTATTTTAGCTCATCATTAACTCTAAGCGAAAAACAATAATGCCTTAATTTGAATCCTTGGTAAGCTTAGACTAGTGAGATGCTTATGATTTAAGTGTGGGAAAATTGAATTGGTTTGAAAATTGAGTATGTTAGAATTTTCTAAAAATATGAAAAAAAAAATGTTTAGGACATGATTCATGCATCCAATAATTTAATCATATGCATTGAGAAAAATAAAAGAAAAAAATATATATTAAAAAAAAAGAAGTGAAAAAAAAAAGAAAAGAAAAAGAACAAATAAGAAAAAGGGGACAAAATGCCCCAAAGTAAGTGGTGAAAGCAATGCATATGTACTGTACTTAAAATTAGGATGCATGAATACGTGGAAACATGGTTAATGGATAGTTAGGGGTGGTATTATGATTACATGGATTGTCTAAAAGTTAGGTGAAAAGTTTAAGTTAATTCAGGATTCAAATTTTAGTCTACTTGGCCAAATACAATTCTACCTTGACCTTAACCCCATTACAACCCTTAAAAGACCTCTTGATTTGTGTATTTATGCATTAAATTTATGTTGATTGTTCGATGAAGAGCAAGTCTTAGAAAGCAAGGTTAGTAGAGAATTGAGAGAATCGAACCTAAAACACTTGAGTGATTAGAGTGTATACACTACCAGTGAGGGTTCGATGCTCAATCCCTTGTTCCCTGCTTTCATGAGCTATTTTCTTCTTGCAAGTCTATTTGTACTTCATTTTGATGATTTGAATTAGTGAAATCCAGTTCATATTTCCTCTTGAAAGATTTGTTTACTTTTAACTAAGTTGGTGGAAACATTCTGCATGTAGTTACATTCATAGGTTACATTTCATACATTCTTCATTCTTTATAGTTTCTCTTGAGCTTAGCATGAGGACATGCTAATGTTTAACTGTGGGGAGGTTGATAAACCATTATTTTATGGTTTATCTTGTGCTCAATTGAGTGGATTTTATCAACCCTTTACCCACTTATTCATAATATTTGCATGGTTTTATATTTCCTTCTTGATTTTGTGCTATGATTGAAAACATGCTTCTTTGACCTTATATTTGCTTATTATTAATCCTCTCTTATTACCATTAGATGCCTTGATATGTGTGTTAAGTGATTTCAGAGATTACAGGGTAGGAATGGCTCAGAGGATGGAAAGGAAGCACGCAAAAGTGGAAGGAATACAAGAAGTTGGAGAAATTGTTAAGCTGTCCAGCCTGACCTCTTCGCACTCAAATGGCTATAACTTTAGCTACAAAGGTCCAAACGACGCGGTTCCAGTTGCGTTGGAAAGATAACGTCTGGGGCTTTGATTTGATATAAAATATGCTATGGTTTCTCTAACGCTAGGCGATGCGACCGCGTGCTCCATGCGGCCGCGTCGCAGTGACAGAAATCCAACGTGATTGAATTTGAGACCAGCGAATTCTGGGCTGTTTCTGACCCAGTTCTCGGCCCAGAAAACACAGATTAGAGGCTATAGAGTGAGGGAATGCATCCATTCATAAGAAGGCTCTCATATTCACAATTTTAGGAGTAGATGTAGTTTTTAGAGAGAGAGGTTCTCTCCTCTCTCTTAGGATTAGGATTTAGGACTTCTCTTAGTTTTAGGAGTGACTCTCAATCCCAGGTTCTTTATTTTTATTTATTTTTCCAAATTAATTTATGAACTTTTCTATGTTATGATTTGAATATTTTATTTAATATAATTTGAGGTATTTCAGACTTATGATTGCTCTCTTTAATTTATTAATGCTCTGTGTTTATCCAAGTTATTTTCATTCAAGTAGACTTTCTTCCCTTTTGGCTTTGGTTAAATAATTGGAGACTCTTGTGTTATCAAACTCATTGTTGATTGAAAATTGGAATTCTTTAAGAATTAATTCGAGTTCCACTAACTCTAACTTTTCCTAAGGAAAGACTAGGACTTGAGGAATCATAATTAATTCATCCACTTAACTTACCTTCATAGTTAGAGGTTAATAAAGTGAGAGAAAAATCCAATTTTCATCACAATTGATAAGGATAACTAGAATAGGACTTCCGGTTCTCATACCTTGCCAAGAGTTTATTTTACAGTTATTTATTTATTTTTATTGCTTGAAAATATACCTGTGCGCATTGCCCAAACTCCTGAACCCCAATTTACAAACTCATAACCAATAATAAGAACACCTCCCTGCAATTCCTTGAGAAGACGACCCGAGGTTTAAATACTCGGTTATCAATTTTAAGGGGTTTGTTACTTGTGACAACCAAAACGTTTGTACGAAGGGATTTCTGTCGGTTTAGAGACTATATCTATAACGCGACTTCTTTTATGAAATTCTTTACTGGCAATAATCCTAACGTCACTCCTACTATCTTTGATTGTTCCAACCTTGATGCCTGTTC
Organism: Arachis hypogaea; assembly: GCF_003086295.3. Classification (NCBI taxonomy): domain Eukaryota; kingdom Viridiplantae; phylum Streptophyta; class Magnoliopsida; order Fabales; family Fabaceae; genus Arachis; species Arachis hypogaea. Next base: position 60,200,925 of record NC_092055.1, on the reverse strand, counting down.
TCATTGTAATCTCCTCTTCGTGCAATATAATTGTAACCAGACTCATAGCCAAAGGGGTGAGAGTTCATAGTAACAAATAAAAATTAAAAAAAAAACAAAAATAAAAACAATTTTAAATTAAAAGGTTATTGAAATTTAAATTTTGAATTTGAAAATTAAATTTTGAAATTTGAAATTTTAATTTTGAAATTTGAATTTTGAAATTTAAAATTTGAAATTTGAATTTTAAATTTTGAAATTTGGATTTTGAAGTTGAAATTTGAAATTTGAATTTTGAATTTTTAAATTTTGAAATATAAGATAAAGTTTTGAAAAAGATTTGAATTTTGAAAAAAAGTTTTAAAATTTTAAATTTAAATTTTGAAATTTGAATTTTGAAATTTAAAACTAAGATAAGATACGATAAAAATATTAAAATAGAAATCTGAAAAAAAAAATTTTAAAAGGAAAATTTGAAAATCCAATTAAAATAAAGAGAAAAGATATTTTTGAATTTAATGAGGAAAGAGAAAAATAATAAAATGACACCAAACTTACAATTTTTAGATCAAAACGAAGAAAACAACTAAGAACAACTTGAAGATCAAGATGAACACCAAGAACAAATTCTTGAAAAATTTTTAATAACTAAATAAAAAACCAATAACCTCTTAATTTATGAAAAAGCAAAAATAAAAACAAATAAACAAGCAAAAGAAAATATTTACATTAACCAATAATAAGGCACACATTTGCAATTTCCTGGCAACGGTGCCATTTTGACGAGCGGTTTTTCTATCTGTAAAGAAATATAAAAATATGATCGCGTTGTAAGTATAGCTTCTAAACCAACAGAAAATCCTTTCGTGCAAACGTTTTGGTTGTCACAAGTAACAAACTCCTTAAAAATTGATAACCGAAGTATTCAAATCTCGGGTCGTCTTCTCAAGGAACTGCAGGGAGGTATGTTCTTATTATTGGTTATGAGTTTTGTAAATTGGGGGTTTTGAAAGTAAGGAACAAGTAATTTAAATGACAAGTAAAATAAATAAATAACTATAAAATAAACTCTTGGCAATGTATGAAAATTAGAAGTCCTATCCTAGTTATCCTTATCAATTGTGATGATAATTGGATTTTTCTTCCACCTTGTTAACCTCTAACTATGAAGGTAAGTTAAGTGGATGAATTAATTTGAATTCTCAAGTCCTAGTCTTTCCTTGGGAAAGGCTAGAGTTAGTGGAACTCGATTTAATTCTCGAAGAATTCCAATTTTTAGTCAACACCTCGACTTTGATAACTCAAGCCTCACCAATTATTTAACCAAAGCCAAAAGGAAGAAAATATCTAAATTAAATTAAAAGTATTCATAAATTGAATAAAACAATCATAAACTGAAATACCTCTAATTGCATTTAAACATAAATTCAAATCTAACATGAAGAGTTCATAAGCCAATTTGGTTAAAAAGAGAATCAACAAGAAAAATAGAATGAACTAATAAGCTAGAATAAATAAAAGTGGAATAGAAGTTGAATAAAAGGAACATTGAACCTGTGATGAAGAAGAAATAATCCTAAATCCTAAAACTAAATCCTAAGAGAGAGGAGAGAACCTCTCTCTCTAAAATCTACATCTAAAACTAAAAATTATGAATTATGAGCTGATGATCATGAATGAATGGATTCTTCCACTTTATAGCCTTTAATCTGTGTTTTCTGAGCCACAAACTGGGTCGAAAACAGCCCAAAAATCGCTCGAGAAGAAATCTGCCATGCTGATTTTTGCCACTGCATCGTGTCCGCGTAGAGCGCGCATTCGCGTCACCTAGCGTCAGAGCAACGATGGCATATTATATATCAAATCGAAGCCCCGGACGTTAGCTTTCCAACGCAACTAAAACCGCATCGTTTGGACCTCTGTAGCTCAAGTTATGACTGTTTTAGTGCGAAGAGGTCAGGCTGGGTAGCTTTGCAGTTCCTTCAACTTCTTGTATTCCTTTCACTTTTGCATACTTCCTTTCCGTCCTCTAAGCCATTCCTGTCCTGTAATCTCTGAAAATACTTAACACACATATCAAGGCATCGAATGGTAATATGAGAGGATTAATAATTAGCAATTTAAAGGCCAAAGAAACATGTTTTCAATCATAGCACAAAATCAGGAAGGAAAACGTAAAACATGCGATTAGTATGAATAAATGGGTAAAGAGTTGATAAAAATCACTCAATTGAGCACAAGATAAACCATAAAATAGTGGTTTATCAGAGACTTCTCGAGACATCAGTTTAGCCGAGGTATAGGGAGATTAGGGTCTTCGTGGTAAAGGCTAGAATCAAGGTGCACCATTCTCTGATCCGAATGATTCGACCTTGTTTGTGACGTTTTGGGTAGGATCACCAAGGGATGAGCTGCAGGAGCTTCACCATCATTCAGACTGGATGCGCACTAAACCTAGTGTTCAGACTAGAGGAAAATTGGTGCCCGCTCAAACCAGCGTTGATGACATATAGCCTGCTATAGAAGAAATCATACACAGTTGAAGTAGAGAGTAAGAAAGTATTGATCCAGAAGAACAAAGCATCTCTGAAGCCTTAACCTTTTTCTTATCATTAGATTCACAACCACTGAGTAACATTATTTTACTTTTATGCGTCTAAACAATTAAACAACTTTTCTATCCGCCTACCTAAGATTTACAAGATAACCACTGTTTGATCCAAGTCGACAATCCTCATGGGATCGAGCCTGACTCACCTCAGGTATTACTTGGACGACCCAGTGCACTTGCTGGTTCAGTTGTAGGAGTGTGGGAATCCGTGCACCAAATTTTTGGCGCCGTTGCCGGGATTGTTCGAGTTTGAACAAACTAACGGATTATTTTGTTGCTTAAATTATGTATTATCTTTAATTTTGTTTGAGTCTTTTACTTTCTTTTTCGAAAAAAATATCAAAAAATAAAAAAATCAAAATTTTTTTAAAAATCTTTTCTTTTCTTTATTAATTTTTCTTTAGTTTGAGTCTTTTGTTCTTGTTCTTGTTAGAGTTCGAACTTTCTTGAGTCTTTTTCCCAAAATTTTCAAAAATAGTGTCTTTTATTTGAGTCTAGTGTCAAATTTTAAGTTTGGTGTCTTTAGGTGTTTCTCTTTATAATTTTCAAAACTTAGTGTCTTTAGATCTAAAAAATTTTCAATTTTGGTGTCTTTTGTTTGTTTTTCTCTTTCTTCATTAATTCAAAAAAATAAAAATATCTTTTTTATCATTTTACTTCAATTTTCGAAAATTGCAACAAAATTTTCGAATTCTAATTTCAAAATCATTATCTTATCTTATCTTAGTTTTAAATTTCAAATTCAAATCTTTTCAAAATCAAATCTTTTCAAAAATCATATCTTTTTCAAATTACCATCTTATCTTTCTATCATTCTTTAAAATTCAAAAATCTTATCTTATCTTATTTCAAATTCAAATTTTAAAATTCAATTTCAAAATTTCAAATTTCAAATTTCAAATTTCAAAATCAAATATTTTTCAAAAGTCAAATTACAAACTTTATCTCTTTCAAATCTTTTTCAAATCTTTTCAAATTCTTATCTTATCTTTTCTAATTTCAAATCTCAAAATAAAATCTTTCTCAAATCTTTTTAATTTCTATCTTATTTTTCAAATTTTAAATTTTAAATTCAAATCTTTTCTAGTCTTCTATCTTATCTTGTTTTCAAATCTTTCTTAATTGGTTACTTGTTTTCTCTTTCTTCTTTTTCAAAACTTCCTAACTAATTCTTCTCTCTTCTAATTTTCGAAAATATCTTCTCTATTTCTCTCTCTTCTTTTTCGAAATTTATTATTTAATTTTCAATTCTTTTTAATTAATTAAGCTTCTATTTTCGAATTTAATTAATAAACAAAATAAAAACAAAAATATTTTAACTTTTTACTTCTAATTTTTGAATTCTTCTTACCTTTTATTCGAATTCTTCTTCTCTCTTCTCTATCTTCATTCTTCTTTTTTCTTCACATCTCACAGGGAGTACTATGCTCTTGAACATAGAGCTCCCATTCTTCTTCTTTCTTATTTTCTTTTTCTTTTTTATGAGCAGGAACATAGATAAAGAGCCTCTCTTTAATCTTTAGCCTGAACCTAAGAGGACCTTAAAGAGGTGTCTACATGAAGCTAAATCACAACACTTCGAAGGAAACCTCACAGGGATATTCGAACAAGAAGCTGAAAACATGGCAGTCGAGCCTAATAATGAAGGAGATGCAGGAAAGGTTCTTGGTGAATTCACCATACCAACATCTGATTTCTATGGAAGAAGTATCTCCACACCTGCCATTAGAGCAAACAACTTTGAGCTTAAGCCTCAATTAGTCTCTCTTATGCAACAGAATTGCAAGTTCCATGGACTTCTACTGGAAGATCCACATCAGTTTCTATTTGAATTCTTTCAAACCTGTGACACTGTTAAGACCAACGGAGTGGATCCTCAGGTTTACAGACTTATGCTCTTTCCCTTTGCGGTTAGAGACAGAGCTAGGATATGGTTGGACTCTCAACCTAAAGAAAACCTAGACTCTTGGAAAAAATTGGTCAATGCTTTCCTGGCTAAGTTCTTTCCACCTTAGAAGATGAGCAAAATTAGAGCGGAAGTTCAAACCTTTAGACAAAAAGAAGGTGAATCCCTCTATGAAGCTTGGGAAAGATATAAGCAACTGATTAGGAGATGTCCTTCTGACATGCTCTCAGAATGGTCTATCCTAGGCATCTTTTATGATGGTCTCTCTGAGATATCCAAAATATCATTTGACAGCTCTGCAGGTGGATCACTCTATTCGAAGAAAATACATGCAGAAATAAGAGAACTCATTGAGATAGTTGCAAATAAGCAATTCATGTACACTTCTGAGAGAAACCCTATGAATCATAGGGTAGCTCAGAAGAAAAGAGTTCTTGAAGTAGACACTCTGAATGCCATATTGGCTCAGAACAAGATCTTGACCCAACAGGTCAATATGATCTCTCAGTATTTGACTGGATTGCAAGCTGCAACTGGCTGCACTCAAGAAGCTTATGATCCTGACCAACCCATGATGGAGGAGGTGAATTACATGGGAGAACCCTATAGAAACACCTACAACCCTTCATGGAGGAACCATCCTAACATTTCATGGTGGAAGAACCCAGAACAGGTTCAACAATAGGCCACCATTCCCATTTTCTCAAGAACATATTAAGACTCCTAAGCAAAGCCTTTCTAACTTAGTCACTATAGTCTCCAACCTCTCTAAGACCACTCATAGTTTCATAACTGAAACAAGATCCTCCATCAGAAATTTGAAGGTACAAGTTGGTCAACTAAGTAAGAGAATCCCTAAGACTCCTCCTAACACTCTTCCTAGTAACACTGAAGTAAACCCAAGAGAAGACTGCAATGCCATCACTATTGAAGCTAAGGCCGAATATGAAGGGAGTAATCTGGCGTTGAACCCCAATGATGAGATCCCTAATGGGCGTTCAACGCCCAAGGCTACACCTTTAATGGCGTTGAACACCAGGAAGGAGGTCCCTCATGGGCGTTCAACGCCCAAATTGGCATAGGAGCTGGCATTGAACGCTAGTAAGGAGGACCTTAGTGGGCGTTCAACGCCCAAATTGGCAGAGAAGCTGGCGTTGAACGCTAGTAAAGATGCCCCCACTGAGCGTTTAACACCCAAAAGGCCACAAGAGATGGAGTTGAATGCTAGTAAGGGTGTTCCTACTGAGTATTCAACACCCCCTAATGAAGTCCTTATCCAAGAATTAAAGGAAGCCAAGGCGCATGTGGAGACCATAGAGGTCCCCTTGCAAGCACTCTTGCAATTCATGAGCTCTGATGATTACTCATCCTCTGATAAGGATGGGAAAACTAGGGAAGAGCATGTTACTTGGTAGTTAGGAGCTATCATAAAGCTAAATGATAAGTTATTTGGAGTAAAGACATTGGAAAAAGAACCTCCAGTGCTTACCAAAGAACTCAATGCTTTGGTTCAGCAGAAGCTGCCTCAAAATCTTTCGAATCCTAGATGCTTCCTAATTCCTTGTACCATAGGCACCATGACCTTTGAGAAGGCTCTGTGTAACCTAGGGTCAAGTATAAACTTCATGCCACTCTCTGTGATGGAGAAGTTGGGAATCTTTGAGGTACAAGCTGCAAATATCTCACTGGAGATGGCAGACAAGTCAATGAAAAAAGCATATGGCTTAATAGAGGATGTCTTCGTAAAGGTTGAAGACCTTTACATCCCTGCAAACTTTATAATGTTAAATACTAGGAAAGATGAGGATGAATCCATCATCCTTGGATGATCTTTCCTAGCCACTGCCAATGCTATCATTGATTTTACAACTACGGGAGAAGCACATCTTGTTCAAGATGCCTCACCCCAACTCTCCCTCTGAGAAAAAAGAGATAACTGTGCAACACTTAGTGTTCGAACCATCTTCCTCAGTGCAGAGCTTTACTAAGCCGGCAGACACCAATTCTAAATTTTGTGTTGGGCAGTCATCAACAAAGCACTGAGACCAAAGGTACTAAGAAGAAAGTATCTAAAGGCTGGAGGGACAAAAAGATTCCTACAAAAGGCCTCTCACCTGGTATGAGAGTTGTCTTCTCCAAGAAATCAGTCATACCACATACAGTGAGTCGTGTCTTATCTCTAGAGCATGTGGAGCTCATCCAAGAGAAGACAGGAAGAAAGTTTACTGTAAGGGATGAAATTCTGATCTCATATCATCCACTGTAAGGAGCTAACCATCAAGCTAGTGACGTTAAAGAAGTGCTTGTTGGGAGGCAACCCAACCATAGTTGTTATTTATGTTTTTCTTTGAATTTTTTTCTTACTTATTTTCTTTAGGTTTATGATCATGTGCATTAGTCAGAACCGAGACAGAAATATTCAGAAGTGGAAACAGAATACCCTCGAGTACATGTCTTGCTGGTGTTGAACGCCAGACAAGAAGGCATGAGTGGGTGTTCAATGCCCACAAAGGGTAACAATACTACCGTTGAATGCCAAGCAAGGGGCAAAGACTGGGCGTTCAATGCCCAACAGGGACAGAAGACCTGGCGTTGAACGCCAGGAAGGAGGTCCCTCTTGGGCATTCAACGCCCTGAGTGGAGCAACTCAATGCTAGCTATAGAGCATGAGCTGGGCGTTCAAAGCCCATAAGGAGGGCAGGGAATTTGAATTCTCTAGCATCTTAGGACCAGTAGGTCCCACAGCATCTTCACCTACTTTTCTCTTCTTTTCACACTTTCCTACACACTTATTCCTATAAACCCTCAACCAATCAAAACCATACCTCTTCCCCAAAATCATCATAACTCCCAACAACCCCCACCCACTAAAATTCAGATTTTCCTACCCATATTCCCCCCCATTAATTCGAAACCCCAACCATACCCTCCCTATAAATACCCCCTCATTCCATTTATCCCACACACTACTAATACATGTTTAGCCCTCACTTGGCCAAATTACTCTTCCCCCTCCATCTCAATCCATTTTCTTCTTCTTCTACTCTATTCTTCTCTTTTGTTTCTTTTTGCTCGAGGACAAGCAAAGCTTTTAAGTTTGGTTTGGAAAAGCCTTGCCTTTTGCTTTCCATTCCTACTTATGGCACCCAAGGCTGCAGAACCCTCTAGAAAGAGGAAAGGAAAGGCAGTAGCTACCACCTCCGAATCTTGGGAGATGGAGAGATTCATCACCAAAGCCCACCAAGACCAGTTTTATGAAGTAGTGGCAAATAAAAAGGTGATTGATGAACGGATTTCTTTTGACGGCTTAGAATTCTCAAATGAAAGCTCGTTGCAATATAGTTTCTAAACCAACACTAATCCTTTCATACAAAAATTTGTTTGTCACAAGTAACAAACACCTAAATTTATAAACCGAAGTATTGAACCTCGGGTCGTTCTTCCTAGGAATTGCAATAAAGTGTGTTGTTATTGGTTATGAGGTATGTTTTGGGGTTTTTGATAAGAGGTATGAAATGTAAATGACAATGAAAATAAACTAACAACTACAAAGGTCTTGGCAAAGGTTGGTGGTCAAGGATCTCTATCCTTATCACTAACCACAACATGAGAATTGGCAATGATCAATCCCACTAAGTCAACCCCTAACTAATAGTAGAGGAATGTCAAGTGAGCTATATCAATCCAAGTCCATAAGTCCTAGTTCTACACCAAATCAATTTGTGAGATCTAGCGTTAATGGCTCCCAATTGTCAATCACTTGGACATTAGTAACTCAAGAGTTCCTAAGTTACCTTCCCAAGCCAAGAGTACTAAAATCTACTCTAAATCCAACCAAGCATTTTATCAAACACTTAGAAGGCATAAAAGTAAAGCATAGTAAATTGCAAGAATTAAAGGAATCTACAACTACAAAAGTAAGAGATTAACAATAGAAAGGCAAAACAATAGAAAAGTAAACTCATAACTAAAAGAAGCATTTTAACAAATACATAGAAGGCAATAAAAGTAAATAACATGAATTGCAAGAATTAAAGAGAGATCTAACTAGAATAGCAAGAGATCAACAATAGAAAAGGAAAACAATCATGAAACAACAAAGAACTTATCAATTGTATTGAAAAAGAAATGTAGATCTACAAAAGAAAGTTCATAAACTACAACTAACAATACAAAGAAATTACAAGAGAAGAAGAATTCTACAACTACAAGAGAATAATTAGGGAAGAAAAAGGAAAATTAGAAGAGGAAAAGAAGTAGATCTAGATCTAAAACCTAATCCAAATTCTAGAGAAAAGTGAGAGCTTCTCTCTCTAAAACTAACTAAAACTAATTATAAAACTTAAACTATGACTAATGATCAAAAGTATGTTAATTCTCCTTCAATCCTTGGCTTAAATAGCATCAGAAATGAGTTAGATTGGGCCCACAAGGCTTTAGAATTCGCTGGCCACGAGTTGCATTAAGTAAATCATGTGCACCCATCGGCGTGTACACGTACCGTGCACGTACGCGCCTCTATCCACGATACACTATAGCAAATCTTATATCATTTCGAAGCCCCGGATGTTAGCTTTCTAACACAACTAGAACCGCATCATTTGGACCTCTTTAGCTCAAGTTATGGTCGATTAAGTGCAACGAGGTCAGCTTGATAGCTTTTGTGATTCCTTAACTTCTTCACGAGTTCTCCATTTCTGCATGCTTTTCCTTCATTCTCTTGATCCAATCTTTGCCTCCTAAACCTGAAATCACTTAACAAACATATCAAGGCACCTAATGGAATCAAGGGTAAATCAAGATTAAACAATTAAGGGCCTAAAAAGCATGTTTTCACACTTAAGCACAAATTAGGAGACAATCATGAAACCATGCTATTCCATTGAATTAATGTGGGTAAAAGGTTATAAAATCCCCTAAATTAAGCACAAGATAAACCCTACAAAGGGGGTTTATTAGTGATCCCTGAGGTCCCTTTTAAGTTTAAGAAAAATGAGTATCCAGAGATCCGACGTGAAATCCGGAGATGAGGTTGGGAAGTCCTAACCAATCCCATCCAATAGGTTAGGATCTTAATGGTGCAAGAGTTCTATGCTAATGCATGGTTCATGGAAAACCATGACATTAGTGTGAACCTACATCCTAAAAATTGGAGCACCATGGTCCGAGGGAGAATCTTAGACTTTAGCCCGGAAAGTGTGAGGTTGGCGTTCAACTTACCTTTGATGCAAGGAGACCCACATGCTTACACTAGAAGGGTCAATTTTGATCAAAGGCTGGATCAAGTATTCTCATACATCTGTGTGGAAGGAACACAGTGGAAAAGGGATTCCCAAGGCAAGCCTATCCAACTAAGAATGGTTGACCTTAAGCCCATAGCTAGAGGATGGTTGGAATTTATATAATACTCTATCTTCCCTACTAGCAACGGGTCCAAAGTGACCATAGACCGAGCCATCATGATCCATGGTATCATGGTCGAAGAGGAGGTGAAAGTACATGAGGTGATACCTCAAGAGTTGTACAAAGTGGCAGACAAGCACTCCACCCAAGCAAGGTTAGCTTTCCCTCATCTTATCTGTCACCTATGCAATTCAACTGGAATTGTCATAGAAGATGACACTCCAATTGAGGAGGACAAGCCCGTCACTAAAAGAAGGATGGAGCATACTAGAGAGTTGGCACATGAATCACAACATGAGCATGTGGAGCCGCCTCAACATGAGATCCCTAAAATGCCTCAAGGGATGTATTTTCCTCCTCAAAGCTATTGGGATCAATGGCATACTTCGATGGGAGAATTAAGCTCCAACATAAATCAGCTGAGGATGGAGCCTCAAGAGCATCCCACCATCCTCAATGAAATTAGATAAGATCAAAGAGTTATAAGGGAAGAACAATATAGACAAGGGCGTGACATTGAAGACATCAAGCACTCTATTGGATTCTCTAGAGGAAGTGGTAGTCGCCGTCATTAAGGTGGTCTCGTTCCATTACCCCTTGCTTTTATGTCATTTTTCTATTTTTCATAATGTTTTATTGTCTGTTCTCGTGCTTTTATTTCATGATCATTTCTATCTATGTCTTAAAGTTATAACATTTTTCATATATCTCTCACCTTACTTAAAAGAAAAATTTATTTAAAAAAGAAAATTAAGATGCATGAATTCTAAGTTTTATCTTAAGAATTGTTCAATTATCTTGATGTGGTGGTATTGCTTTTATTTTCTAAATGCATGAATAAACAGTGCATGTTTGAAATTAGAATTAAGAATGTTGACTCTTGAAAGAATGATGACAAAGGAGAAGTATAATTGGTAATCTGAAAAATTCAAAAAATTGATTCTTGAAGCAAGAAAAAGTAGCAAAAAAAAAAGTAATAAAAGAAAAAAAAAAAAATATATATATATATATATATATATATATATATATATATATATGCTTATTCGAAAGAAACAAAAAAGAAAAGCAAGCTGAAAAAAAAAGAAGAAGCAGAAAGAGCCAATACCTCTTTAAACCAAAAGGCAAGAGCAAAAAGTCAATAACCCTTTAAACCAAAAGGCAAGGGTAAAAGGATCCAAGGCTTTGAGCATCAATGGTTAGGAGGGCCTAAAAGGAATAAAATCTTGGCCTAAGTACTCCAAAGGAATAGTGTCCCTAACTATATGCTTGTGGTGTGAAGGTGTCAAGAAAAAAGCTTGAGACTGAACATTTAAAGTCGTGATCCAAATCAAAAAGAGTGTGCTTAAGAACTCTGTGACACCTCTATTTGGGGATTCTAGCAAAGCTGAATCACAAGCCAAAAGGGTTCACCCAGTTAAGTGTCTATGGCATTTATATATACAGTGGTAATACTGGAAAACAAAGTGTTTAGGGCCACGGCCAAGACTCTAAAAAGTTATGTTCAAGATTAAAAAAAAACTAAACCAGGAGAGTCAATAATATCATCTGGATTCTAAGTTCTTAAAGAGGCCAACACTTCTGAGTTTCAATGGATAGTGAGATGCCAAAACTGTTCAGAAGCAAAAAGCTACTGAGTCCAGCTCATCTAATTAAAACTGAGCTTCATTGAAAACTCTAAGATTTATTGTATCATACTTTTCTTTTTATCCTACTTTGTTTTTAGTTGCTTGGGGACAAGAAACAGTTTATGTTTGGTGTTGTGAGAGCGGATATTTCATACGCTTTTTGGAATC